>NC_140964.1:43468917-43683917 GCF_056783735.1 Eptatretus burgeri
CCAGCCTTGTGCAAGTCTACAATTTTGTCCCTGATGTCCTTAGACAGCTCTCTGGTCTTGCCCATTGTGGAGAGGTTGGAGTCTGATTGATTGAATGTGGACAGCTGTCTTTTATGCAGATAACGAGTTCAAACAGGTGCAGTTAATACAGGTAATGAGTGGAGAATGGGAGGGCTTCTTAAAGACAAAACTAACAGGTCTGTGAGAGCTGGAATTCTTACTGGTTGGTAGGTGATCAAATACTTATTTCATGCAATAAAATGCAAATTAATTATTTAAAAATCATACAATGTGATTTTCAGGATTTTTGTTTTAGACTCCGTCTTTCACAGTTGAAGTGTACCTATGATAAAAAAAATTACAGACCTCTACGTGCTTTGTAAGTGGGAAAACCTGCAAAATCGGCAGTGTATCAAATACTTGTTCTCCCCACTGTATATATATATATATATATATATATATATATATATATATATATATATATATATATATATTTAATCGTCTCCCACACCTCATGTCTACCAATTTATATTGCTGCACATACACAACTGTCTACTCCCGCTGAACCTCCACCACCGCCTGCACCCGCTGCACCACCACCACAGCCTTCCCCCACTACACATCCACCACCGCCTGCCCCCGCTACACATCACCACCACACCATCACCACTTCCAATATCCTGAGCAACCTCACTCCACAACCGTAACCAACTTTAATCTACAAACAAATTATCTATGCGTTCCTTCAACCTCATAATAACTATCCTCAAGTGGGCTATTTCCTCACATTTCCTGCAACAGTAACAATATTCTGCTTCCCCAATTGTTGAAATGGCCCACATTGAGCAACCATCACAGTTTACGAACTCCTCTTCCTTCCCATCCGGTCTCCATTTATACCCCTTTTAAATCCCCATACTCCCAAGGCCCAACTGACTCAACACAAGGCCTCCCCCTTCTTCTTTCAATAAACTAGCACAAATACCTGCTAAAACTGTTATGAACACAAATACAGCTTTATAAACAGTTCCACAGCCCCTAACACAAATACGAAAACAAAATACGCAGAACAACACACAAAAAATACATGTTTTGTTCTAGTCGAGCTTTCCCTCTTGCCAACTACAGGAAGTGACGTCCTCACTATTGTTTTTTACCCATTGGTAATATATTGTTGTGGTTGAGAAAATTCGCAAACCACCATTCATGTCCCGTAGGTGAGATATCTCTGTAAGTACATGTGTAGTTAGCCCCAAACCCGTTGTTTAGAGGGAATAAATGTCATTCATTCGGGCTGCGACCCTTTAAGATAGCCGTTTTTCTGTTCTATCTTTATTTTTAACCAACCACGTCTCAACCGCCATCACACAACAACCACCAACCGCAACGCCGCTTCACAACAACGCCAACAGCCACGGCCTTTACCTTCACAACTCGCTCTCGCAACCATCGCATCACCACCATTCCAAGTGTCGCTATGGCCATCACCGCCACAATAAACCCTCCACCACCTTCGCCTCTCCTTCTGCGGCCATTCCCGCACCGCTTGTGAATGCCGAGCGTCAGGCTGTCCTGGCCTCGTACATGGCGCGCGCTGAGCCGCGGGTACAAAGAGCGGCCTTTCCGAGGGGAAGTCGGATCAGGAATGATTCACGCCCACTTCCGATCCGTCCAATCATTAAGCGCGGGGCGATTTGGCCCCGCCTCCAGGCGCGTCGGAGTAGAATCGATATATGCAAATTCGAGGATCAGGGGAGGTTCACGCCCACTTTTCCTCCGTCCAATGGGCGAGCGTGGCTCCACCCCCGAGCCCATCCTGATCCGGAAATCTGCATATGGGTTCTCCTGTGGCACTATAAAGCGCCGAGCGCGGGGCGAATTTAGTGAGTATCTGTTTCGGGCTCGAGTTGGAGAGGTGTGGCGGCGGCGAAGTGTGGCAGCAGCAGTCAAGACGGGTCTGGAGGAGAGTCGGTCTGTCGGGGTTCGGAGTCTGTCGGGGAGCTGCAGAGAGGGGAAGCTGGGAACGCGGTCGAGGGCGCAGTGGAGTCGCTCGTCGCGGGACCCAAGCAAGCCAGCTATCCTCTTTCCCCAGAGCATCAACAACCCCCCCTGTTTCCCCCCGCGCTGAGATAGTGCGAAAAGGGGGCCCCGTTCCCACCCCATTCCAAGCAGTGCCAACGAAACTCGCGGAGTCGGGGCACCGCCGCCATTTTGCGGCTCATCACAAGACGGGTAGGCTCCACGCGGTCTCGGCCCCAGGCCTGTCTGCCCCCCTTGTCGTAGAGGGTGGCCCCTTTTTCTTTTGCTTTTGAGTATATGTGTTGTCGGCGCCATCTGTAAAGTAAAACTGTGTAAGTGTTGCCGTGTGCTCGCGTAGTCGGTAGTAGATCTGCATTGTGTTTCTTTTGTTGCAATTGCTTTTGGTGCATAATTGTTGTGTTTCTTTTACATTTGCTTTTGGTGCATAATTGTTGTAATTGTATATGTGTGCTCTCCGTTTGCCGCGGAATAAATGTGCCTCATGTTGAACTGTTTTTCCCGTTTCGCTTCGTCTTTTCTTTAATTGAATCTCCATCTTACTTCACCTAAAGGGTTGGTAGTGGGCTAAATACGACCGAGAATTAATCGGAACCGTCGAGGTTGACGATAACACCGCTCGGTTATCCCGATAGTACGGAACGGGTCGCTTAAAGTGGCCCGTGTCCGAAGTCGACCTGCGGCGAGGTGCGATCACCCGGTCTACCCTCCGTGTGGGTACTTAGGTAGGTCGAATTTGGCGAGCAACCCTATCCCACGCGGGGGCCGATTGGCACGATCGTGGTGAGGCCGAAAGGCCCACCCGTGACTAGTTCCCGGCGTTCGTCCGAGAGGGTCACAACGGAATTGTCCGTCCGGTGGGCGACGTGCCGCGATTCGAGTTACGTGGCCGCTCGCACGCCGGCGGGCACGAATTCGCAACAATATTGTTACGGACTTCAAAATCCGGTCTGATGAATGCATCCACACATCCAGGTCCTCAGTTATTTCCTTATATGCATGTTCAGATTAGCCCCAGAATTCAGGATTTTAAATGTGATGCGTTGAGAAGGGTAAAGAATAGATCCCCTCTCTTACGGGAAGCTTTTTTTTTCTTCTTTACGACAGACACGTTTACACACATTTATTTCACGAGCTCAGCCTGGTGTTGGCTTAGTGGTTAGGGTGGCGGCTTGGGATCCTAAGGTTCTGAGTTCAAACCCCGTTGGCCACTGAATTAAAATACACCAGGAGGTTGACTCAGCCTGTCATCCTTCCGAGGTCGGCAAAATGAGCACCAGTGTACTGATAAGGGGGACACCGCATCAGCGGCATAGCCACGTCCCAACCAATGATGCAACCAGTAGCCACAGGCTGCACTCGATAGAGGGAGATTTTGCGAGCTCGGATGCCCACCCTTATTTTTTTCCTCAGCATTTCTTTCGCGAGCTCTGACGCCCACCCTTATTTTTCCTCAGCAACGTTCTTTCGCGAGCTCCGACGCCTGCCTTTTTTGGAGCGCACGGGTAGTCATGAGCTTGGGGCGGACTGCACCGGCCGAGACGGCTCACAGATATAAAACGATTGGAGGTCCGTTCTGTGGCAAAAAAAGCCAGGGAGAGAGAAGAAGTAAGAGAACGAAAAAGAAAGCCAGAGAGGAAAAGGAGGAGAAGAAAGCGGGGCAAAAAAGCCAGGGAGGCAGGAGAGAAGCGAGCAAGAAGCGCGCAAGCGAGCCAAGAAGTAAGCAAGAGAAGTAAGTGCGAGAAGCGAGCAAGAAGCGAGTGTAAGTGCGTAAAAGAGGAGAAGAAAGCGAGCGTGTGGTGCGCGTGTGGGTGTCTGACCAGTGCCAACGAGACAATTCGTCCTTCCCAGTGCTTGAGCAAGTGAGTGTGTTGTGCGCGTGTGGGTGTGAGCAGTGCTGACGAGTGAGGAACAGGTCGGTCACCAACGTGTGAGGCGTGGGTCAGTCACCGACGGACCGTGTGGGTCACTGGACGTCACCAGTTTCGTGTGGCGAGAGAAGCTGCCCGTGTCGCAGCACCAGGGTCTAAACCCACAACAGATGATCTCGGTGCCCTCCCAGACGTCGACTGGTGTTCAAGGCTGTTCACATGAGGGTGCACGGCAAGGCTGGGTGCTGGCGACAGACGTGACACGCACGCACACATTTCAGGATGTTTTCACTTCACGGACGACTACTCTCTGGTGAGCGAGATGATTCTTCTCCCCCCCACCACCGAATGATCTGTTGGGTACCCTTGTCTGTGTTTAGCTGCAAGTAAGGCAAGCGTGGAGGGTCACTTAACCGACCGTGGACGCCAATAACTCAACCACATGACTTAAGATCCTCCATATAGTTAATCTGGTTACCCAAAAATAACCACGTGATTTAATTACCGGGAAACACGCCCTCGGTAAGCCTTGTCCGAACCAGATCACTTTACCGGATAGGATGCAGCTGACCGACACTGCCAAGGACACACTGGCCAGTCCTGGAGAGCCTTACGCCTCCAGGGCGGTGGTCGACAGCACATTCGTCCCTTCCGTTTGGTCGAAACATGAGTGTAATGTCGCCCCGTTAATTACATTAAATGCTCGCTTTTGGCCTATCCCCCATGTGAACCACCCTGCGTTACACACCTGACTTTTGTGCTGCGAGATCCCCGCTGACGTCACTCGCACACGCCCACTCCACGAGGTTTGCCACGCACACGGGCCCGGCAGTGACGTCGTCGGGACCTGCTCCGCGCGTCCCGTGAACACTACTCGCAGCACGCAGCACGTCGGGCCCCGTACACGTGCTCACACGTGTACGTGTGAGCACGTGCACCCAAAGCTCGGCATGTGCTCTTTCGCACCATGCAACGGCTCCACCTCGCACAACCTTACCGGACTCACCTCGTCACGGTCTGCCTCGAAGGAGCATATAGTCTCCCCTTGTTCCTGTGGGAGGTTAATCCGACCCTCGCATTGGGACTCTAAACATTCCACAAGCTCAACCTCAATGCCCCTTACCATTTCTATTTGTGTCTGCTCCTCTTATATTTTGTATAATTCATCCCCTACCCGTTCTCTGTCTCCCTGCGTCTGTCACCTCTTAATTCCTCCTTTACGGTGCCCAATTCCTGGTTCTTTGTCTCTACCTGACTGAGTTCACATGTTTCTCTCCCAACCGCCGCCGTTTTGCTCGTCCCCTTGACCTTACCCATCGTCATCGCGGTCCAAACACCTTCCACACTCCCCCTCAGATCGGTTATTTCTCCATGTACAGTCCTGATGCCATTTGTAAAATTCCGGTCCATATTTTGCATTTCGCCCTTTACCTCTGCCAGCTCCGCCTTCATTTCCTCCTGACCCACCTTCAGTGTTTGCAAATCACTCTGTTGGTTTCACCCCAGTTCCATGCGCTCCATCATTTGTTTCATTATCTCCATCAACTGGTCCGTGTCCAATGGCTTTGGTGGAGCCGATCTGCCATGATCGGGTGTGGATCCGATAGGGATCGCTTGGTCCTCCATGAGGGAAATTTGATGCAGGGGGTCCTCAAGCATGTTATAGACACGGTTGCCCCCGTTTCCTCTGGATATGGCTGCAGGGAATGATCTCCCTCAAAACTGTTGTCATGAGTCACAGAGTCCTCCAACATTGTAATCTCAAAACCCACCTGAACCATCTCGTCTTGGTCTCCACCGAGAATTAAATAAAATTTGAATCCTGCTCTTAATTTCGGGGGGGGGGGGGTTGCTAAGCACACCCCTGGCTCAAATCCCGTTCCAGATACCAAATTGTTGCGGGTACGAATCCCGTAAATTTTTTATGGGTCTGTACCACTCCTGACACCAAACTGTTGCGGGCCGGGAGGGGGGGGGTCGGGTGACAAGACCACGAGGTGGGGGAAGCTATCTTGGTTCCCACCAGACTCCCAGGAATTGTAGGCCGTCGCACACGGATAATTGCGTGACGCGGTGGGTCGCTTAACCGACCGTGGACGCCAATAACTCAACCGCATGACCTCGGGTCCTCCCGTCTATGGGGTAATCGGGTTACCCAATTAATCACGTGATTTAATTAGCAGAAAACACGCTGTCGGTACGCCTTATCCGAACCAGATCACTCTACCGGACCGGATCACTTTACCGGATCGGATGCAGCCAAGCGACACTGCCATGGACGTACCGGCTTAAAGGAACGGATTGTTGGGAATAAAGTCCTGGCGAAACTAGGATTCGGACCATGCTGGATCAATGAAAGAAACCACAAAGACGAACTGGGAACATTCCTAATAATGATTTATTAACAGTGGGTGAGAAAAGGTATGTGGTATGATCAGGATGTATTAGGGTGTGTTTTGCAGAGATAGGGGAGAGAGGTGTGGTGCAGCAAATGAACAGGCAACTTACAAAAGCGGACACAAAGCAGACTTAACGCATAAATAATAAAAAATAATAAGGATAATGATCTTCTGCAGTCTTACTAAAGCAGACAGGTGCCAGGACACACACACACACACACACACACACACACACACACACACACACACACACACACACACACACACACACACACACACACACACACACACACACACACACACACACACACACACACACACACACACACAACCCGATGAAGAGAAAGTTTTTAACCAGGAAGGGAAAGGAGTTAAGGCTCTGATCTTGGTACCTTTGTGCTTAGGCCCAAGTCACATTTGCTCTACGGCGAGGATACGGTGGCCGTACGCCCTCTGAATTGACAGAAACGTGCGGCGACCACAGAGTTTCTGCGGTGGCCTCAGGGTGGCCCTACGCCATTTGGCTATATTTTACAGGCCGTAGGGGTCGCCGTGGAATTATAGCGCGGAGTTATAACTTTTTTCATTTCTACGTTCGCCGTAGCAATTCGACAAGCCGAAACAAAAGAACTGGTTAAAAAAAATAAAAATAAAATAAAATAAAAACCCACTCGTTACCGTCCCTCTGGCCACACGTTCGCCTTAGGGCCCCCCTGCGGTCCCCGTGCGGTCGCCTTGCGGGCACCTTGCGGGCACCTTGCGTCTGCCTTGAAAATTCTATGGCCGCTGCAGGAGCGCCCTAAGGTCACACCGTGTGACATCAAATCATAGAACGTATGGCACCCCCACGTTTTCGGTCTCCACAATTTATAAATACGCCGTGCGGCTACCCGAAAAATAAAAACATATGTGACTGCTACATTGTGTGACCGTGGAAATACTGCGGCCGCCATATAATTGCTAGTGGTCGTACATTTTGTAGACCCCACGGCCGCCGTGGCAAATGTGACTTCAGCCTTAATAGCACAACGCGCCACCAATACGTTTTGGGGGGGGGAGTGGGGGGGGTGCCCTGTGGTGCGGTACCTGACAGTGGGTGCGTCGTCTCTGGCTTCAGCCACACGTGTGGAGACCTTGTTCGTGAAGGAAGAGCTTGAGTGGAGAAGGGACGGAGTCCAGAGTGCGAGGATGGAGTGGCAGGCGGGACAAGGTAGGCGGGTGGGGTTGACGTTGTGTGGGCGAAGATGAGGAGGTGGAGTCCAGACAGCAGGAGGCGCGTTGTGGTGGTGTCGATGAAGGCGAGAGCGGGAGAGAGGCAGAGAAAGAGAAAGAGAAAAGGCGGAGGGACTGCCCTGACCTTGACAGGACTTGCAGAGCGGGGGAGGGGGCACCCCGAATCGAAATGACATCACCTGAATCGGTGATGTCATCACCTGAATCGGGCGCTCCGATTGGCCCCGACCCCTCACATGGCCCACCAACTTGAGCCGGAAACCGCCTCACTTAGTTTCCGGCAAGGCCATCCCAGACAGTGACAATATTCCGCTCCGACCCCACGACATGACATGAATCGCCCACACCGAAATTGGCACGCGAATCGTCCTGCAAAAACCCCGGGCCGTGCCCTGGCAACCGGCCGAGGGTCCCGCATGCCCACCCGGGTGTGCGACCAGTGCCGATCAACGCGCCCGCTCGCCAAGGTGGCCCTACACTGTACATTCCTCTGCTCGATCGCAGCTTCGCTGGCCGTAGAGACGAGAAGACGTTCACCATCCCTGGGGAATCCGCTGCTGCCAGCGAGGGCCGAAGGTACATAGTTATGGATAAATCCATGCATTTTTCGCGAGCGGCGTATGTGTCTGCCTTCGGGCACATTCCATACAGCGCTTGCGGTTCGGCCATTACGCACGTGGCCAGCGCTCGCATGACTCCACTAGTGTGTGCACGGAGCGAACACCAATATGTGTCAGACATTGAGGTTGAAAAGGAACAAGCCTCTTCTACTCCGCACACTCGTATCCCGCCCAACATGGCGTGGAAGAGTCTTTATTGGCCTCCCTACGCGTGTCGTGCAGCGTGGGCGTCGTGCCGGCCGTGCCGTGAAAAACACCACCCGTGCACCCTCCCAAGAGGCACCCATTCGCACGCCTTTTCAATGCAACAGGCAATCCTCCCCAGACCATCGGAAGCCCGAGTCGATAATCCCGCACTGCCAAGCGCACTACATGACTCGCTGCACACGCCGGGCCAAGGGCCCACCCGGGAACGAGGATTTCTGTGCAGCAGTTCCCTCACAGCGGCACCGCACGCACTGGCCTCCATGAGGCCCACCTTACAGCGAAGGCGCATGTGGCTGATTTACTTCAGGAATAAGCAGGCAAAAAGAAGAGTGGGGACGAAGAAATTACGAAAATGATTTAAGCAAACCAAGCTATTAGATCATCGCAACGCACTCCCTTGTTGTCCCGCTACACAAAAGGAAAGGGACTATCTACACGTATAATAATGGAATAACTGTCTTGGGACCACTGTCTGTTGGATGCATGCGGTTCTGAGAACCGCAACAATATTATAGGTCACTGGGGGGTGAAGGAGTGCATACACTTTGCTTTAATTTTTTGAGGGTAGAGGGAAAAAGAACGAAGCTGACAGTCCAGAAGCAACAACTACATCAAGGAAGCGAGAATGAGGCATAAGATGGAGGGCACATACACCCGGCTATCACAGGTCGGCCTGACTGAGATCGAGAGACAAACCAAACGATTCAACACAACAGGACACGATTTGGGATAGAAAAGTTGACGAAAGACATGAATAACAAAACAGAAACTGAAATGAAGCAGCAAAACTATGTAAATGGTCCAGGAAACTTAGCTTCAGAAGAACTGGCAGGAGAGCTCGCCACCCAGCCGTCCACATACACCGATCCTCAAACCAGAAGTCCTCCTTTGTGTGTATATGTGTGTGCAGCTCACCTACTCCACTCTGAGGACAATATTCAAGGAAAAGGACAATCTGAACAAACCTCATTGGTTGGCATCCATGGGGAAGAGGAAATTCCTCCTTAATTACAAAGCTGAATGTGGAAAGAAAAGTGACGTGATGAAAAGAAAGCATCACTGGAAGCCAGAGTGGCCCCAGGAAGTGATGGCACTTCCCCCCAAGCTCAGTAGCTGTCTTTGCATGAAATCACTTCCAGTGTATTCATCTTAATGTGTGTAAATTTTTGTGTTCCAACTCTCACATGAGCCTCAGACGACTTGGGGGGGGGGGGGGGTGGAACTCTAGAGCAGATCAGGACCAATTATAACAAAAACTAGAATGGCACTTGGTGGAGTGTAAACGATCCCTTGCCAGGCTGAACAGTTTTCGTTTTGTTTTCCACTGATAGGACGGATCTGGACCCGGACGTGAACCAAAATCAAATCGGCTTGTTCTGGTCATTGACCAGAACCAACTCATCCACCTATTTTTGTCATAACTCATCCCCAACTTTTTGAATTTTCATGCCACACAGTATATCGTTAGAAGCCGCAACTCTAAAATGGTGAAGAATCACTTAAAAACCCAAACAGCTCGGATCTTCACCAACCAGCCGCTTCTCTGAAACCGCTTCATCGATCAACGTGAAACTTTAGCATTATGATCTTGTAGTAAAGTATGGCGAAATTCCAAAATCATCATATTTTTTGACAACAAAGATATCGCGGCATATTTCTTATTTTCTCGATTTTCTAACAGCGAAGATAACAGCAAATATAAAAAAGTTGGGAGCGATCAAGGAGCGGTCTGTTGTCTTATACACTGCCCAAGTAAACTGGGTTCAACTTTTTTTTTAATGTAATTTTTAAAAATTAGTTTTCCCAGAGGCTTGGATTAATTTGCAGCAACATTTACTTCTTTGGCATGATTTTTATAACTAGAGGACTCTTTGGTCTAATGGACCAACGCTTCATTGGTCTTCCCAGCCTTGTAGCATATCTGCCTTAGCTTGCCTTTCACGGAGCGCAGATGTGCTTTATCTCCAAATTATACAACTATTTATTAATATATGTTTTGTTACAATGAATGTTATCATTATTTGCGTTATAACGCTCACCAAAGGAGAGGGTGTTGCATTTGGGCCCGTTTGTCTGTTTGTTCGCACAGAACTTGAGTACGGTTTTTCTTTTTAACCACTTGGTGAAGTGACAAAATTTTCACCAGAGGAGCGACGCCTCATGTAGAATGTTTTAATGATAATTATGATGTCATGGGTCATGTGGTGTGGCAGCCATGTTGAAAAAAAAAAGGAAAAACTTTGGACCTTTGCATCTCTGAAACTGCACCGTGGGAAAAAAAAAATATGAAACTTGACACATGGCAAGTACTTCTCATGGGGAATAAGTTTGATGTCATCGATGCCTTCATTATGAGGTCTTAATTGCATACAGAGAACGCTACAGCCAATCAGTAAGAAAATTTTTGAGGGTCATCTTTGGATAAATTCGTCGGCAGAAATTTTTTTTTGATGTTATCGGTCATGTGGTTCAGCAGAAATATTTCAAATTAAAAAAAAAAAAAATTTAAAAATTCAAAAATCTCTGAAACGGCTGAACAGATCACAGCGAAACTTTACAGCTATGACCACCTATCCTTGAGGAACAAAATGTTCCCACAAATGACATTGGTCACATGATCTGGCAGCCATATTGGATTGAACGAAAATGTTTAAAAAAAATAATTCTAGTGAACCACTTCATCGATCGTGAAACTTCAGCATTATGTGAAACTTCATTAGAACAATGAAAATAGAGATTACAGGATGTAAGGGGTAATTTTGGAGCATGTCGCACAGGAGAAGGATTTGGGGGTGGTAATAGATATGGGATGTAAGCAGGCAGCACAGTGCCAGGCAGCGCTAGGTAGAGCAAATAGGGTTTTAGGCTGTATTCGGAGGGAGATCAATTATAAATCAAGAGGTGGTGTTAACATTGTACAGGAATTTAGTGAGGCCACATCTAGAATATGGTGTGCAGTTTTGGTCACCACAGTTCCAGAAGGACATAGATGCCATAGAGAGGGATCAGCACAGGGCTACTCGATTGATTCCGGGCCTAGCTCGACTCAGCTATGAGGAGCGGCTGAAGGAGACAGGGCTTTATACACGAGAAAGGAGGTGGTTCTGAGGAGATATGATAGAGATGTTTAAGATAATGAAAGGTATCAATAAAATAAGTGTAGATGAATTATTTAGCAGAGTAGACAGGAACAGGACCAGGGACCATAGCTTGAGAGTAAAGAAGAGGAGAGTTAGCGTCTCCGAGAGGTGTTCAGTGATTGCTAATCATGTGCCAAGTGAACCGTTTCTTATCAACCGTTTTGTTGGAGTGCTTAAGCCACTTGGTGAGCGCTCTATAATATTTGCACTGTCACTGAATAATGTATGTCGATTGACTTGAACAATGTTCAGGGTCACTCGCATGCGTTGGCTACGTTTTGTTCTGCATTGCAACAGGCGGTGACTGGCTTCCTGAAAATGTGAAATTTTCATTTCTACAACTTTTCCCCTTTTTGTTCTTCCATCATACGACTTGTCACTTCAGCATAGATAAATACAGATAAAAATATACCATCAGAGATGGGGAATCCCCCGCCATTGAATGAAAAGGTCATACATATTCCAGATAATGAGGGAGGTGAATTGGAAACAAGACACCATTTGGTCATCTCAAAAAAGTTCCCCAGGGGTGAGGAACGTAGTAACCAAAAATAATTGAAATCAAATAAGCGGTTTTCCATTTATTACAAAAACATTTTTTTCAAGATGGCCACCCCAGTCGGCCATCTTGGATCCGGCCACGCCCAAAATCAATAGGGTTCTTCCTTTTCAGGTGGTACATGTGTGACTCAAATTTCAAATCGATATGGCAAACAGTTTATGAGTTATCGCACTCACAGCTATAAATGTTGACGCCCGGACGGACGGACAGCCGGACGACCTGGGTGACAACAATATCCCCCTTCCGCCACGCGGCGGGGGATAAAAATTAAACATTTCGCTTTAAAAGTTCCTTCAACCATTCCATGGACTGCTTAGTGAAACAACTTGGCACGTGTTCTTCAAGTTTCAATGGCAATACCGCGGTTCTGTCCCGGAGGTATGAAGGCAAAATAAATGAAATGATCACAATGAGAAAAAATCGTTTTCAGTTATGACATAATGAATCGCCACACCATGGCGGGAAAGCTGAGAGGTACACATGCTCACTCTGTGTAGCCTGGATTTGAATCCCGACCCAGCTATAAACTGTCATCCCGGTGTTTCACAAACAGGATGATTCATCAATGTGTGTGCCGTCTCTCGGATGGACGATAAACTGGGCATCACATCTGCCAGAATCCCTCACCCCTCTCCCTCCCAACCCTACCTCCTCTCTCCGACCCCTCCCCTCTCTCCCTACCGCCCCCCAATTTCCTTTTCCCTCACTCTCTCTCAAACTCTCGATCTCTCTTCCAACCCCACTCCCCCACCCCGCCCATCTGCTGAGGTGACCAGCATGTAAAAATCAGATTCGGAGTGAGCCAAACAGTGGGGTGCAAAGGTCGCTGCATGTATGAACATACATGCATGAACATGCATGCATACAGGCAGGCCTTTGCCAGAAAGATAGCGTGGGCATAAAATGCTCCCGCCACAGGTGTGTGTGTGTGTGTGTGTGTGTGTGTGTGTGTGTGTGTGTGTGTGTGTGTGTGTGTGTGTGTGTGTGTGTGTGTGTGTGTGTGTGTGTGCGTACGTGCGTGTACAGAGGGAGAGGAGAGGACGGAGTTCCTCTCCTCTCCATTCTCTCCTCCTACATAATATCTCCATCAGCAAAGCGATGGGTTGTATTTGTTCACTCTGAATACCACTGACCTTCGCAGGACTATTAATGCAAGTGTTTTATAAGGGGGGGCAGGAGGGGGGTGTCATGCGTCATGGAGCAAAACCAGAACATTCACTACTTCTCTGAATTACCCTTGCTCCAGTGTAAACTAGAGCATTCACTGTACCCCTTTAAGTTTCCAGGGGTCAGTATACATACACCACCCCATGTGTGCAAGGGAAAGTTGGAAGTCGTCATAAACAAATGAGTTTTAAAATATTGATTATATTTACATTTATAACTCCCCAATCCCTATGCCTGCCACACTATTCTCATCCCAACTCCTTCCCCAAGTGAAACCGAGTTGAGAGCCTAACGGATATATTTAATGTGGTGGTAGTGGTGCAGCACAGGCATGATTGGCCAAATGGCCTCCTCCTGCCAAAGTTCCTCGTTAAGATTTTTTGGTCTCGTATCGATGCTGCCAAATACTTCACCGAGACGAACAGACAAGAATGACATTGCTCCAGAACCTTCTTGCGATGTGGGGATTATAACTACCAGATTTGGTGAAATTCTGCCCAGTCATTTAGGAGATAGCATGACAGACTAGACAGACTGATAGACGGATGGACACAGACACAGAGAGACAAGACAGACAGAACAGATTACAATATCTGTGGGTTTTTTGTCAAAAAGCGTGCGGGATAAGGTGTACAAACACTTAGTTTGGCCCGTGTATTTCATCAACTGGCTATGTGGACAGGACTGATGCTGAAGACAACTTCGGCAGGGATTTTTTTTTGTATAATGTTGAGGCTCATATAAGAGCTAACATACAGAACATACAACAAGGGGAGAGGAGACAAGAGGGGTTAGGAGAGGGAAGCATAAAACACTGGGCAACAGAGACATTAGAATATCTGTGGAAAGGGGTGGGGTACACAGGGTAAACAATATGGAGACAGGGACTTTCAGGAAGGAAGCAGGAAATTTAAAAGGTGGGTTTGGGGCAGATTAACGGGCATATAAAAGATCGTGGTTTTGGATGGGGGAAGATAAGATATGGTGGTGAACAGCTGTTTTGAAGACCTGGAAGGAAGTGTGGGATTGAAGAGTGTGTGTGGGATTGAAGAGTGTGTGTGGGGGTTTGTTCCAAAGGAAGGAAAATAGAGGATCCAGGAAAATATTTGGAATACTTTAAGATTTTTATAGGAGGTTGTGATATTATCCTTATTCGACATACCTCTCACTGCGTAATTCAAAATACCTTACTGCACTGGAAAACATGGGTACATGAACACTGTACCTACTGCAAAGGGTGGGAGTTATTATACACTCTCCCACCTGGAGCGGCACTGCATGATACACATTTACATATGAAGACCACAAGGGGAAAACCAGAGATGTCAGGAAAAGTCAATTTTGAAGAAACTTAAAAACAAAGTTTCAAGACTTTGGTGGACTGTTTAATAACTGTCATATCGATTTCTTTTCCAGTAAAAGGAAGAGTGATCATTGGCCTATCAAATTAAGCATGTAGCATTTGCCAAGCTTCTGTGTTATTTAACTTAAGAGCAAAGAACGAATCAATGTTGCAAACTAGCATCACTGGTTATTCACTTGTTTAATAATTGCCATACAATTTTAACCCAGGATGTGTAGCAAATTCATGCTTGTTGGTTATTAGCATACATTACATGACTTTGGTGATCACAGATTATTTTTTTCAACATTAAACGGTCATTGTTTTTTTGTTTGATTGGTGTTCAACGCCATACTCAAGGGTATTTCGCTTATATGACGACGGATTCTCCATTTCTTACTCCGTACTACTTAATATGATGGAAAACCGGGAGGAAACCAAGAACAAACCACCCCCGCGATAGCCGGTCACCTCATGTGACTCCCTCATAAACCTAAACGGGTTGATTGGGCGGTGGGTACATCAAATGAGGATGGATACTCAGACGCCCTAACCATTAAGCCATGGCGTGGGTCCCATAAAAGTCACAATAAAGGTTTGACCAGGCTTGAACCACGATATGCACCAACTACAGAGCCCATGATATAACCAAATAGGCCATTGTAGTGCTCAGAGTTTATGCTGTGAAAGTTTTACAACCTTTTATAACTTAGTTTCTCAACTCTGAATATTATGATGGAACAGTTAACATGAATGATGCAGAAAGCCAATCTTATCTGAGTGAAACCTTTAATTTTAATACTTTGCAGAACACAAAACCTATGATCAAAAATAATAGATCCATGATAGAACCAAATAGGCTATTGTAGTGCTCAGAGTTTATGCTGTGAAAGTTTTACAACCTTTCATTTTTTAGTTTCTCAATTCTGAATATTATGGTGGAACAGTTAACATGAATGAAAGGGAGATAACCAGGAGTAAAGTACTGACAACTCTGGGTTTCTACTTGTTCAGCTTTGACAACACTTGTTTTTTCATTGCACGGTTAAACTTTATACCATATAAATTATGTGACACCCCTGGTTATTTGTTAAAGTAATATTGTGAGAGGAAACCTTATGTTGCCAACTATTGGCAGGTGCAATAACCCTGAAATTTATAAAAAGTGACATCACCGGTTTTCCCCTTGTGGTCTTCATATGTGTATACACAGATCATTAGTGACCCCCCCCCCCACCTCCCCGTACCCCTAAGACCACTGGAAAAGATAAATATACCATCAGAGATGGGGAATCCCCCACCATTGAATGAAAAAGGTCATACATATTCCAGATAATGAGGGAGGTGAATTGGAAACAAGACACCATTTGGTCATCATCTCGAAAAAGTTCCCCAGGGGTGAGGAACGTAGTAACCAAAAAGAATTGAAATCAGATAAGTGCTTTTCCATTTATTACAAAAAAACATTTTTTTTCAAGATGGCCACCCCAGTCGGCCAGCTTGGATCCGGTCACGCCCAAAATCAATAGGGTTCTTCCTTTTCAGGTGGTACATACATGTGTGACTCAAATTTCAAATCGATATGGCGAACACTTTATGAGTTATCGCACTCACAGCTATAAATGTTGACGCCCGGACGGACGGACGGACAGACAGCCAGACGACCTGGGTGACAACAATATCCCCCTTCCGCCACGCGGCGGGGGATAAAAACACTCCACTTTAATTGGGGTCATGCTGATCCTATGAAGCAAGTCTGGATGCAATTGGCCCAGAACCGTGTGAGGAGGAGCGTGACAAACACACAGACACAAACCGGTCCATGAATTATAGTGAAGTAGAAAGGAATTTCAATGTTTCAGCAACAATTCACCAACTCTTCACAAAAGACAAAGCAGGTTTGTCGGTTTTCCTTTAATCTCTACCAACTAATGCTCAGAGTCACAAATCGGAAATGTACTGCACATTCGACACACAACTATAATTCTAACTCAAATTATACATTTCACTAAAGGAGAACAAAGTCACATATTTTGGTGTGATGCAGTGATCTGTTTGAAAGTTGCACTAACCTGGGTCAAGATCTGAAATATTGCTGGACTCCTGTGTAGCTGCAACTTCCAACTCTTTAATAACAGATTTCCTGGTGTTTGGAGTTATATCAGTTGCCTTTTGAAAATCATCTTCACCTGCAAACAATTCCAAATCAAGACAAATGTGAACATCTGCACAGAATTAAGAAGTTGTACACATGAACATTCAAAAACACGACTGACTTTACAGAAAAAGTAAACTCAATAAAAAAAAATCTGTTATAAAAAGATAAACTCAAAGTTGTGAATCAATCAACTTCCATGTGTTGTGCATTTTATCCACCAACAGAACCAACAAGTAAAATTTATGACAAAACATTATTATTTTGAGCAAAAAAAAATATCCATTGATATGCTTCAGTGAAGGTAA
Source organism: Eptatretus burgeri (assembly GCF_056783735.1). NCBI lineage: Eukaryota > Metazoa > Chordata > Myxini > Myxiniformes > Myxinidae > Eptatretus > Eptatretus burgeri. Next base: position 43,485,959 of record NC_140964.1, read on the forward strand.
ATAAGTAATCTCCTTTACAAGACTCAGTAAGAGAAAGAAATGAAAACGTAATAACAGCAATGCATGGATGGGGGCACTGAGGTATGTTTCACAAAATATTTTACGACATTGAATTTCAAACTGTGGATGACCAACTGCACAAGATGTAAAAAAACTGATTGGGAAAAATAGTTAAATAAAAATAGTGGAAGGCAAATATTGGAAAGAAAAAGCTGTATTACTTACCAGAGTTGGGGTTTAACCTGGAACCGTTAGGCTGGAGGCTGTAAACATCATGTATCCTGATCTCAGACACAATATCAGTTTCTTGAAGTTGAGCGTTTGTCACTCCAGCATATAGGAGTGAAGATTTCAACAAGCGCAATTTCTGGGCACAGCCAGAAAGCTTGTCACCTACATGCTCAAGCATCAAGCAAAATATGTGTGCCGAAGAAGAGCTTGCAGACTGGATAGCTCCTGGTTTCACACAAGACTCCATAAATTGGTGGAACTCTGCATACATTGCAAAAGGAAACTTTTGCTGTGCACATGAGAGGAGCTCAGCTCTCAATGCATCGGACTCTGTGCAGGCTTGGAGCACCTGACGGTTCTCAATACCCAGCTCCATGATGACTGCTTGAGCAGTTTCTGACGTCAGGCCCTGTGTCCGTAGCCACCCTGGGAAGGTCTCCATTTCAGTCATGACCTGTTGGAGACACAGAATCCCACTAATAAAAAGAGAGGCAATACTGGGCATTCACCTGCTAGTGGCTGGATAAGAAAACCAGAGAACCACTGGTAGACTTGGATAACCCATGAAATGTTTCACAGAAAAGAAAGTAAATACCTATGGATATTTTTTTGAATGCAGTGAACAATCCTTGGTGCATATTCAGGTGATGAAGGTTGTGGTCATCTCAGATGTCATAACCAGTTGTGTGTGTAGTTTCTGAAAAAAGAGAAAATACCTATTTTGGGGGCAACCCACCCATAAAACCCCCCTCGACCCCACTTTTTCTAATGCCATGAACAATCTTTGGTACATCACAGGAGATGAAGGCGTTGGTCAAGCTTCATTGAATTTTTGTGTGTAGTTTCTGAGAAGAGCGCAAATACCTATTTTGGGAGAAATACTCACCCACCCCCGTAGATCCCCTTAAACTCACATTTCTTTTTAATGGCGTGAATAAACTTTAGTACATCATTGGTGATGAAGGTTATGGTCAAGTTTCATCAGAAATGTGTTTGTGGTTTCTGAGAAGAAAGCAAATACCTCTTTTAGGGGGAGAAACACTCCCGTAAACTTCCTCCGCAAAACCCCTCAGACCCCGATATTTTCACGTCGTGAACAACCTTTGGTACATTCTGGGTTGTGAAGGTTGTGGTGACGTTTCGTTGAAATTGTGTGTGTAGTTTTAGAGAAAAAGTTGCAAGTGTTTGTGGACAGACGGATGGACGGACAACGCAAAATCCCATAAGCTCCCCAGAACTACATTCCGGGTAAGCTAAAAATAAAGGTTCCACATGTCATGTTGCCACGTGTTTTTCAAAACCACAATCATTCCCACCTCGGTCGAAATGCACATGGGGGCATTAAATACATTATGTGAACAGGATTTGATAAGCCACTCACAATTGTCCAAGACAAGGAAAAAATAGAAATTCAAAAGGCACACGAGATGTAAATGTAAATAAATTTTAAAAATTATTTATTTGCTTACAATTCATCAGTAACTTGTTTATTAAAATAACGATAGGTGCAACTGGAATGGATAAACCGGTTCAGAGTAGGTTCGTGGAAATATATTTCCAGGTGGAATCAATATCAGACACTACAGAGAGATCAACCACATTTTTGACAAAGGGCAAATTGGAGTCGCTGCCCATGCATCAACAATGGATGTGAAAAACGTTCAGAGTTTGGTGCAGAAGTTTAAAGCCTTACTTAGAGCACATTTTTAAGTGTGTCAAAGGGCAACTATCAGGGATGCCTCTCTGTGCTCGTTGTACTCCCCAGCACAAGTCATAAGCCAAACCTTTCCCATTCTTGCCTGGATTTGGCATGGCAGCATGACATGGCAGAATCACAATCACAAGGCCATTGTGTGTCGGTACATTTGTCGTGCTCGATCACAGTTGGGATCAAACGAGATATGTAAATCAATTATAACGAACGCAGTGAGCTTCATACTTAACGCGTGCACGTGAGAGAATAAGAAACAACAACAACACAATACCCCGAGCTATTTGGAATCCGTGTCATTGGATATGACCTTTTGCTTCCGGTTGTTTTTAAACGCTGTGTGGTGTATAAACACGATTGGGTTTTATTTCTATCTTGTGAATATTACTTGATGTGTGCACATGAGAGAATAGGAAACAACAAAAACAACACAATACCATGGCAATTGTGAATCCGTGCCGTTGGCTATGACCCTTTTGCTTCCGTTTTTAGCTCGCCTGTTCGAAGAACAGAGAACTACAGCGATACCCCCGGCGTGAGCGTCAGCGTGAGCGTGAAAATGTTAAATTTTTTGTATTACGGAAAAACTCCTCCACGGATTTCGACGAAACTTGGTGGGGGGGGTTAGGTATGGTCCAAGGATCATGCCATTAGATTTTGGACTTGGTACCCCCCCCAAAAAAAATTGTTAGAGAATTTTTTTCGCATTTCTACATGTTTTAAGTGATTTCCACCCCCCCCCCCCCAAAAAAGAAAATTTTTGCAACTTTTTTTTTCGACAAAATTTCGATTTCTTTTTTTTGCATTTCGACATGTTTTCAGTGATTTCCAACCCCCCCCCCCAAAAAAAAATTTAGAGAATTTTTTTTTGCATTTCTACATGTGTTGTAATTTCCAACCCCCTCCCCAAAAAAATTTAGAGAAAAAAAAAATTTTTTTTTTGCATTTCTACATGTTTTAAGTGATTTCCAACCCCCCCAAAAATTGTTGGAGAAAAAAACATTTTTTTTTGCATTTCTACATGTTTTAAGTGATTTCTAACTCCCCCCCCCCCAAAAAAAAAATTGAGAAAAAAATGTTTTTGCAACTTTTTCAACAAAATTTCGATTTCTTTTTTTGCATTTCTACATGTTTTAAGTGATTAGGAGGATTTCGACGAAACTTGGTGGGGTTTAGGTATAGTCCAAGGATCATGCCATTAGATTTTGGACTTGGTCCCCCCCCAAAAAAATTGTTAAAGAAAAATAAAAAATTTTTGCATTCCTACTTGTTTTAAGTGATTTCCAACCACTTCCCCCCCAAAAAATTCCAACTTCCCCCCCCCCAAAAAAAAATTAAGAGAAAAAAATATTTTTTTTGCATTTCTACATGTTTTTAAGTGTTTTCCAAGCCCCCCCCACCCCCCCAAAAAATTGTTAGAGAATTATAAAAAAAGATTAATGATAAGACGTGTTTTAAAAACGATAAATGTATAAACAGGCGAGCGAGCATTGGGTGGCTTTGACACAAACTGTTTTTTTTTGTTTCCGGTTTTTGTCATGGGGAATGATGCATGCCGGGAGATAAAGGCATCGTCAGAGACATGAAAGACCCAAATAATATCAGACATGGTGTATATTTCCTCCACTGATTTTAATAAAGATATCTTTCGCATCATCAAAAAATAATTTTTAATCGTGATTTACGTTATTTGATCGCTGATCCTGAATCCAGGCCGAAGTAACCGGAAATTGCGTATACAGTTGTGAACAAGTTATAGGTAAAGTCAGAAGTGAATGTAAGAAGAATTCTACGTTCGCTTCTAGGCTTTGCGTATTCCATATTATCGGTGAGATGTGGGTGTTTGTGAAGCTTCAAGAAGAATTGGGTCAACCATCGTTCCAATAAGTGTGGTGACGACTCCATTAAAGAAAAAAAAAAAGGAACATTAAAAACGTCACAATGAAGGATTCCTCTCATCGCAGCCATTACATCAACATAGTATATACTCATTCGAAATATTTTCCTCGTCTTCATTGGCCATGAAGAGCAAACGTTTTAAAAATCAACTACAAATCAACGTTGTCCAATGTGCTTCCTGAGTCAATAGTAAGTATTAAATATACAAACGAAAACCTAAAACGAACGAACCGTCGAACATACGATTCTCCTCAGAAATTCCGCGCGACCACGACGATACAGTGATTAGCCGACGCTGTAACAGTACCACGGGTTTTAGAAGAAGAAGAACCTCACCCCGATATTAATTTTCCTTCAAACTTCTTCAGAACGTTCATGGACACGGTTTCGTATTCGGTCGTTCGAAAGCATAATATTGTCCATCCGAAATCAAGACATTAATATTAAATGTTCAAGGATAAGTAATTATCTCTTCTCGTATTTTGAGTTGCGCTGTCGAATAAATCCTGTTGGAAAACCGATACACCGCCCAAAATTAGTTGACGCAGCAGTGATTCCACCGATAAGAAATCTCTGTTTTGTGGGCCGTGGAAAAGTTCAGCAAACACAACTTCTCACCGACAACACCAGCTAATTTGTAAGTCTGGGACACGATGAATTCCCCGCTATATGGAGGTTACATGTGGTGTATTACACTAAATGCATTATGAGGGTCACATGTTGTTGTGGGCCGGGGTTCGGCGGCGATAAACGACCACCAGGGGGAGCGGTAGGGTCGTCTCCACCGAACACCCCGGAATTTAGGTCGTGATTCACGGATAAGTCCGAAAGGTCACGGGTCCCTTAGCGGACCGTGGTCGCCAATTCTCTGATGGCGTGGGATAGGGTTAATTGCCCAATTTCAATATACCTAAGTACCCACGTCGTCAAATTACCAGGGAAGTCACACGCTCAGCGGACTGTGTCGACCCGGGTCACGCTAGCGACCTCGGTCCGATGTAACCAAGCGGAATTACCAAAGTCCGTCGGTCCAAACGACAACTTACGGCACACGGCCTCCCTAATTCCCAATAGGCACCGTGCTGGGTCAATGGTAGAAACGACAGACAACGAGCTGGTACATTGAACAATTGGGGGTTTATTTATCAGGGGAGCACAGAGAGCAGAATTATCACGACTATAAGAAATGCAATTTACAGAACGACGGCGACACACACACGCAAACACAAGAAATGGACCCCGTTGGGTCTTTATTTTGGCCTTTCAGCTCGGAGGGAAGGTGAGCTGAGGGGGAGAGCCTACTCTTGCACCTGTCCGCCTCGTGCGGTCTGGTCGAGCTTGTCCGGTGGCGGGACTCGAACCCACCGCCACAACGCAGCACCAAGCACCAGGGACGGGGGAACAAGCGAGAGACGCCAGCCAGCACGAAGGCGGACGAGGCGACCATCGATCAAGCCCGAAAAAAAAACTTCCCCTGATCCAGCGACACGATGCGAGACAGACCCAGACCGCCAGACAGAACGTGCCAATCACTCAGCCTCTCTTGAGGTGGGAGGGATTTCTTTCCTCGCCACTCGCCTCCTGATTGGACGGTTGCATCCCGCGATTCGCTGGCCGTCCCTCATTGGACAGGCCCATGGTAGGCGGGGCAACTCCCACCTTTCTGGGGCGGAGTCGGAGCTGAGGCGATTGTAGCTCCGACTCCCTCCTCACCAAAGGCCACTTGCTTAATGGCGACAGTGGAGCGAGGCGATTGACGCTGTTGTTGTTGTTGTTTGTAGGTGTAAAAACCTAACTAGAAAAATAAACCCGCAGCACACACATGAAATTCCCTTTAGACACAGGGGATGGATTCTAACTATAAACACATACTTGTCGAAATAACTGAACTGTGGGGGCTGCTGACTGTCTGTGTGCAAATGGCTTCCAGATTCGTAACAATATTACGGTATATTAACCATATAAATCCTGGACTCCTAGTTGACTTACTCAAAGACCGATGTATCACCTGGATCTCCCCATGATAGATAAGATATCCATCCAGGAATATGTCCCAACCGAAGGGGTCAAATATACAGATATGACACAAAAAGCAACGATTTCTTTTCCAATGCAACAACACAACGAATGTGGTTTAGAATCATGATCGAACACCATGAAGGTTAAACAGGTACGAACCTTGAACAACCAATCAGTTCAATGTCAGTCAGTCAGTCCCACATCGAATTCGATAAATATATCCGCTCAAACCAAACAATACATTTCCTTAACTCAGCTACTCCTTTAGCAGAACGACAGAGCAATGGCCGATCTGGAGGTATTTCATTTCACTGTCCAGAACTTTGCTGCTATTATATTGCTTTAAACAAGGAATAAAAGAAAGGAACTCGGATGCAGGAGAAGGCCATTTTGACCCATCAAGCCCACATTACATCGACACCACGTTTTGTTTTGTTTTTGGGACCGAACAGTATACATATAGTCGAGGCTCGTGGAAGAATACATCAGGACATTACATTCTCTATTGAGTACATTACAGATTTAACAAACAAAACAAGAAAAAAGACCAATCAGAGCCCTCGTCAGGACTGCTTTTGTGTACTTTGGTGTGTTACATCTATACTAATAAGTGTGTGTGTGTGTGTGTGTGTGTGTGTGTGTGTGTGTGTGTGTGTGTGTGTGTGTGTGTGTGTGTGTGTGTGTGTGTGTCGTTGATTGATATCTACATTTGGGGGATTTCAGAGTGTGGAATTGAGTCTTCCCAGGGTGGGCTCAAAGCATCCCCCTTCATTTCAGTAATAGTCCATGAGCCAGGCATTGAAATTTTGGAGTTGACTACCAGAAGGGGGGACGAAAAGCCACTATATTTTTCAGTTAGTATGATATCGAGAGTAAATTTAACCAGAGAGTTGGTGTCAAAGCCACCCAATGCTCGCCTGTTTATACATTTATCGTTTTTAAAAGACTAGTCCAATAATATTTTTTTATAAAGCATTGCAGTGAAGTCTGATCCAAATAATTTTACAGCAATATATGTATTTGTATGTTGTAATCAGTAAACTAGTACACATATTAAATGAATGGCAAGCATCGAGTATAAACAAGCGAGCATTGGGTGACTTTGACACCATCTTAGGTTGAAATTAAAAAATAAAAATTTATAATCATTTGTTAATTTCAACTTCACGACACCAATAGTATACCCCAAAGGAACCTCCATGCCAAATATCAGCATCCTAGTACACATATTAAATAAATGGCAAGCTTCTAAAAAATAACTTGCACCAAAAACTTTAACGTTGATGTGCTACAAAAAAGTTAAGTTCAAAACAGGTCAAAAATTTAAAACATTTGAAATTATGTTTTTAATTTCAACTTCACCACACCAATAATATACCGCAAAGGAACCTCCCTGCCAAATATCAGCATCCGAGTACACATATTAAATGAATGGCAAGCTTCTAAAAAATAACTTGCACCAAAAACTTTAACATTTTCACACTCACGCTCACACTCATGCTCACGCCGGGGTATCGCTATAGCTCTCTGTTCTTCGAACAGGCGAGCTAAAAATGTGATGGACATCTGGAAAGAGTAGCCAAACACGTTTTTGGCGGCCATTTTGGAAAATGGCTACCACTTTTAAGCATATTTCGGAAATTTGACTACAACTTAGCAAGGATCGATCTGAGGCATATACAATCCTCAACAAGATATGTTAAAAATGTTATTTCACACATGCCAGTACAATTTGTGTAAAAATCGGTCTGCTAGATTCCAATATAAATGAGAAACTAGGTCAGAATTTATCTTTTCCTCCAATGATATTGGAATTTTCTACAGATATATACCTGTTATTTCAGTCCTCTCACTCGTCGTCACTGTCTGAAGAGTCCTGCTGGTTGTGCTCTGGCTCATCATCATCACTAGTCATGTTAGAACATGTATGCAACTTGCAGGCAGCTGTGCACTTCAGACCATGAACGATGCATGTGCAGTCACTTGGCCGACAAGACCGAGCACATTTGCATGACAGCAAACTGAGAACAACTTTGGGACCCGTGGATCCTGTCATCCACTTGATCGCGAGGCTGCCATCTTCACTTGTCGTCCATCCATGCCCTTGGTTGGGGTTAGGAGTATCAGGAGAATTTACTAAACTCCGTCGCCAGATGGCCGCCTGGTAGTTTGCTCGACGTGTGTGCTGTGTGAGTGTGTCTTCACATGGTGGAAGCTGTGCGGATTCGATCTCCCCTCTTCTACTGCGGAACATTTGATACCTAAGTTCATTAATTTTAATGATTTTCGTTTGTAAAGTTGATTTACACAGTAGAGTGTAAATGATTGCGAAAGTAAAGTTGACAGACAAACTCTTCGATGATGCAGAACAACAACTCATTTGTAACGTTCAAGCTGGTTCCAAGTGTTGCAAAAGCATCTATGAACTTTTGTTCATGAAGGAGGATTTTCAAAGCTTTCAGCTTTCCTTGACCTGCAAATGCACTTATGGTGTCACAGCCAGTCCCCTTCCTTCTCAGCGAGCCTTCACTTCGGACTCCTCTGTCAAGAGCCTACAACCCTCTGCTCTTACAGCAGTACACCGAGGGATGCGCTTGGAGGAATGCAATGCATGAATTCGCCTGTAAGCAGAACGGGAATCACTTGACCACAGGTGATGCTCTACCTCCTCACATAGGTCTCCTTGTCCACACTGAGTGCAGGTACAATTTTATGCCTCAGCTCCCTGAACAGCTCAGCTCTGCCATTCAACCTGGCCCTGCGACTCTGGTCAATGGTATCCAGTGTCCCTTGAGAGACAAAATTCTTCTATGCCATACGGTGCGTTCCAAGACATCCACCGGCAACATCAAGGACGGTGGTCTTGAAGACAATCCACAACTCTTCAGGATTCCCCAAAGCACCCAGACCCCCCAAATCTCCACTCAGCCTGTTTGCAAACTCCTCAGCTACCCTCTCATCCTTGAGCTGCCAACATCCAGCCAAGAGCACATGGTCAATCTCCTTTGCCACACCACCTGCGTTGGAATACCAAGTCCAGCGATGATCCTGTGGGCACTGAAACCATGAACCAGCCACCTTAAGTCCATGACTTCTTGTAAAGTCAAGGAACTTATAGCTATTCTGGTTCACAGTCTCATAACCAACAGGGACCAAGACATGTCTCATAACCATCCCGATAAGAACCCTAACCCGAACATCCATCCATTTTAAGTGAAGAAAGAAAGGGGCTAGTGAGTACTAGAACCGCAGAGACAGACTCAACAAGGTGCCACCAGATTTTAGAGGGTGGAGAGAGGTTGGAAAGTTAAATCGTGAAGTTGGCCAGATGATTTCTGGTTTCCTGAGAGTGGAGACACAATTGTTGTCATTTTTGTGGAATGATTCGAGATTGCTTTTAGTGGATTTGCCTTCCAGGAAGAGAAGGCACCTTATTTTAAGGCAACTGCCTCACACTACAAGCTAGAGCAAAGTCGATGTAGTTGTATCGTAAATCACCATGCTTCCCACCGAAAGCAAGGTAAATGATGGCGAAAAGTTCTACCAGGAATGACCCAATATCAAATTTTGAGTGAAAAAATTTTTTCCCCTGTTTTGACCCCTGTGACTTTAAGTCCCCACCCTGTGGGACATGAACCAGGGGTCAAATCCAAAATATCGTTACATATTTCATGCGTCTCCCAATGTCAATTTCAAAACAGTTTCATTTATTAATGTTTAAAAATGTGCCCACAATTTAATTTATCGTGATTTCACCATTTGACCCCACCCCACAGGGCAGACCTAAAAATGACTCTGCTCTTGCACCTTCTTGAGCATGTGGTGATCATAACTACCAAGTTTGATGCATTTCTGGCCAACCATTTAGGAGCTAGCACGAAAGATGAATAAACAGACAGACACACAGACATAACAGAGGGAGACAATTACAATATTCTAGAAGTGCACTCGCTACAGCGAATACTTCCACCACGCAATGCCTGATCCAATAGAACATATGAGGCCCAATAAATTTTTGAGATGATATGCTATATATCGTTTTTAGCCCCATCTCTCAATGGTGAAGAATCGCTTTTACAATTAAAAAATTCTCATGTCCGGATCTAGATTTGGATCTTCACCAAAAACAAATCACTTCGTCCTTGTCACATACCCAACATGCCCACCAAGGTTCTTCCAAAAGAGAGAGAGAGAGAGAGAGAGAGAGAGAGAGAGAGAGAGAGAGAGAGAGAGAGAGAGAGAGAGAGAGAGAGAGAGAGAGAGAGAGAGAGAGAGAGAGAGAGAGAGAGAGAGCACACGCACCCCCACACACACACACACACACACACACACACACACACACACACACACACACACACACACACACACACACCCACGTGGGAGGAGAGTGCTGCATTTTATGAGGAGGGGACAGAATGAGATAAAAGGGTAGGAGAGAGGAGGAAAAAAACAGACAGGTGAGGGGAGGAGGTGGGGTGAGCAAAGAGAATATGTGATGCTTAACGACTGAACACGAAAAAAAAAAGTGCCAGAACAGCTGTACACATGACACAACAGAGTTTGTAAAGTAATCCACTGGCACATCCACAAAAACTTTGATATTCCAATTCCAGAAAATTTGTGGGAAAATGAACCAAAAGCAATCACTGAAAACATTGAAGTATCGCTCACGTACGACCTTATGATCCCATCGAGCGTGAACACCGAAAACAAAGCATTGCGACCAGATATAACTTAGGTACAAAAAAAAGAGAAGAAGGCATTGCTAATTGAGTTGTTAATACTGGTGATTTTGGACCAATGATGCAGAAATCAAGAAAATAACCAAACACCAAGACCTCAAGCATGAAGTGAAAAGATCCTAAAAGCTGAAGAATGCCAAAGTTGTACCAGTGATGATGAAGAACCTCATGGGAATGATGATTATGAACCTCACAGAGATATTAAAAACCATCCCTGGGAATATCACTTCAAACAAACTCCAGTTGGAAACTGTCCTGGGCTCAGTAACAATCCTGAAGAGAGCCCTCGGCACAAAACTTTAAGAACAGAAAACTTCACAGCTTGGTCCGTGCATCGTGACCACTTACCGAAATGAAGGTGGATACATTGAGCCCACCCTGGGAGGACTCCGTTCCACATTCTGAAACCCCATATGTAGACACACACACTTTGAGACTTGGCAGGTCTCTGTATCACCTCCTGAAATCCACCCATATGTGGAGGTAGCAGGCAACAACTTGCAGGTACACACACACACACACACACACACACACACACACACACACACACACACACACACACACACACACACCACACTTTGAGACCTGACAGGTCTCTGTTTCACCTCCTGAAACCCACCCACATGTGGAGATCCTAAATGTACACACATGTACACACACTTCCGTTATGGAAATACAGTTTATATATTGTACACATGCATAAAATACATAAAAACGACAAGCACAAAGATTTACCTTCAAACAGAGTTCATTGAAAGAGGAATTCAAGTGGGAAATTTGCAAAATTCAATTCAAAAATACATCAAGGAACAGAATCCAAAACGTCGATCTATGCTTTATGCCTTCACAACCAGATCACGGCAAACACCTGGTCGGATGGACCTTATTGTTTTTATATATGTATCGATGTCGAAGTGAGGGGTGGATTATATTCGGAGATCGTACAAAGGTTAGACAAAGCGATAACCTGTAAAAAATAAAATTGCACATTTTCAGTGGATGAGACATCTCCCACGACACCAACCGCAAGGCACCGCAGTGCCCAACACGGGCGGAAATGTACATCTGTCTAACCGATGTTCCCTTGAAAGCACGGATACTTTTACCGAAACGAACAACCAAGCAGCTTGGAGAGCCCTCGCTAAGTGGCTTAAGCACTCAAGCAAGCACTCCAACGAAACGGTTAACAAACAGCTGGTTTGGCACGTGATTAGCATCACATTTAACATACACCTCCCGGAGACGCCTGAAATGTCAAGCCGCGAACGCTGACGTCTCGGGATGTTTATAAACATTACAATGTACCCAGCGATTCACAGCGATGATGAACAGGCATTCGATAATATTAGTGAAGAAAGTGAATACAACAACTTTATCGTTAAGAAATTGCTGCGGCATGTTCCAGGTCAAGGCATGGTTGAGCAGGCCAAAAAACATGGCGGCTTCAGACCCCCAGCGAGGTTAACCAGGAAATGCCTGAAGACCCAGAGAGCGAGGTGGCCGAAGATCGTTTGATGAAAAATATAATTAAATAAGGTCGTTAATTATCTTCAACAGGGGTGTTTCAATTAACACAAACACCCAATTTTCACTCTTGCACTTCCTTGGAGTTTTGTTAGTATGCACACAAAGTTTCAGGCTGCGAGGTTTTAAAGTTTTGGAATTATGGAGGAGACACACACATACACATTGCCTTTTAGTAGGATAGATTCAGTGGAGATGCGGTCTTTGCTTGGGTAATATTAATTTAATTTCCTCTATTTTATTAGCCAGCTCGTCTTCTAACTCAGTGCCGGATTAAGCCTCGGCTGGTCCGAAGGCACATTTTGAAATTTTAGAGAATGGCCTGAAAAATTTAAATTAGATCTCGGGCTCATGGAAATGGACCCCAGACAAAAGATGAACTGATTCAAGAACAAAATATTTAATACAAAAAAAGACAAATATCTAATGTGAAAATAATTTTTGGCCCGAATTTTTGCCTGGCCCTAAGGCACATGCCTTGTCTGCCTAATGGTTAATCCAGCACTGTTCTAACCTTTGCTGTTCATTGTCAACCTTCTCTTCCTCTTCTTCATTCTGTTGCTCATTATTCTCCTCCTCATTGTGATCTATCCTTGTTGCTCTTTTTTGTTTTGTTTGCAAAGGTGCTGTTGGATATGGTTTAACAACTTCGAGTTGATCTTTCTCGAGAGGTGCTGCTGCGGCATTTCCTTTTGTCATTCTCTGGTCCTGTTGTGGAGTTTTGAGTTTTGTTTCTTTACTCAATTATACAATCTCTTGCCCAATTTCTGTTTCTATTATTGTGAAGAAAAATGAAATCTCATCTGTTTCTGTTTTCCTCTCTTGTTCTATTTTCTGTGTAGCACCAGTAAGTTCTGATGGTTGTTCCTTTTCTTTGGGAGTTTGTACTCTGGGAATCTCATCGCAAACGTATGTCCCGTCATTCCATTGTCGCATTGGTGACCAGTCATTTCCGATTGCCTCTTCAGTTTGCTCGTCTTATTCTTAGTTCCTCCTCTGTGAATATTTTCTGTTTGAGGATATTGTTTTTATCCCGTGGGGTGGAAGACCCAACGGGGTCGAAGCGCCGCTCGCATTCTCTCTTTTCTTGTTTACAGTTCATTTGAATGTCTATTTCTCCATTATTCGTAAAAATAATTCATTGAAAATTGACAGGAATATACCAGACACACATGCGTAGGCATTAACCGAGCCCAAAGTGCGATTGTGGCTCTTCGGGCCGAGGAACAGCCCATTTTCTTAAAATTGTTATTTCTCGGTTATTAGTGAACGGAACCAAACCAAACTTGACAGGTATATTCTGGAGACCATTCCCCAGGCATTAACAGAGCCCAAAGTGCGATTCCGGCCCTTTGGGCTGATAAACGGCCCTTTGGTCCATTTTCTTTAAATTGCTATTTCTCGGTTATTCGTGAAATAAACTGGACCAAATTTGACAGGTATATTCTTGAGTTCACTCTCCAGGCATTAATTGAGCCCGAAGTGAGATTATGGCCCTTTGGGCCGAGAAACCGCCCTTTCGGCCCATTTTCTTAAAATTATTTTCGGTTATTAGTGGACAGAACCAAACCAAACTTGACAGGTATATTCTAGAGACCATGACCCAGACGTTAACTGAACCCAAAGTGCGATTCCAGCCATTTGGGCTGAGAAACGGCCATTTCGGCCCATTTTCATAAAAATTAATCAAACGCGCTGGGCGATGCCCAACGCAAAATTAACTCGCAAATGATGACATGAAACTAGCCTCACTCTTGTGAGTGAGGTCCGTGCTATCGCTACTATCTGTCTATTCGAAACTATCTGTCGTCCGTGCTATCACTCACCTGAGAGTTGTACGAATGAACTCCCATGGGGTATGTTCGCAATTCGAACTTGTTTGTTTTTAAAGCAATGTATGAATCATTTAATACTTTTCTTTTCAGAGTAACCTTTACCACAGACAGCACACTTGTATGTATAATCTCCTGTATGGATATTCAATGGTGTAGAAAGTTAAGCAGTATATTAGGACTATATTTTCCAATTATGGAAACAAAACAGCAGCCACAATATAAGATGTCCAGCTGAAATAGTGATGGGAAAGGGAGAAGAGGGGCTTGCTCAAAGATTTCCATTTTAGATGACATTACAACTGTTTATTTCGAAGGAAGGGTGACTCATTAAAGCACTTTATACACATGATGATGAAAAGATAGGGACAAAATAAATACAATCAGAGAAATGCAGCAGAATCCAGACTCAACGATAGGTGAGACATAAAAATAAAATAAAAAAACACAAAAAGAAAACACTTCAAAGGAAATGCTCTGTGTTACACTTCATACATTTGTTTGTGTGTCCTGCCGCGAACACCCCACAACACAGATCAATAACTTGTAACACTCTCCACTATGTGGGCCCTGATGTGCAATTTCAAGTAACCTCAATGAGAAACCTTTACTACAGACAAAGCAGAATTACAGACGCTCTCTGGTGTTGGTGGTCCGATGGATGTTCAAGCTCTTTTTAAAAGTAGAATCATTTTCACAAATACAGGACTTCTATGGGCCCTCTGTTGTATGGATCTTCATATGCAATTTAATACTTTTCTTTTCCGAGAAACCTTTTCCACAAACAGCACACTTGTATGGGTACTCTCCTGTATGGATATTCATATGCAATTTCAGACTTCTCTTTTCGGATAAGTTTTTCCCACATACAGAGCACTTGTACGGGCGCTCTCCTGTGTGGACCCTCATATGCATTTTCAAATTACTGTTTCGAAGGAAACATTTATCACAAACAGAGCACTTGTATGGGCGCTCTCCCGTGTGGGTCATCATGTGTGCTTTCAAGGTCCTTTTATACCGAAGATTCTTATCACATATGGAGCACTTGTAAGGGCGCTCTCCCGAATGGGTCATCATGTGTGTTTTCAAGGTGTGTTTATACCTAAGATTCTTATCACAAATAGAGCACTTGAAAGGACGCTCTCCAGTGTGAACCCCCATATGCGATTTCAAATGATCTTTTCGGGAGAAACCTTTTCCACAAACGGAGCACTTGCATGGGCGCTCTCCTGTATGGGTTAATTTATGTAGATCTAAGGGATGTCTATAAAGAAAACCCCTCCCACAGTCAAAGCACTTGAATGGACACTTATCTGTATGTGTTAATTTATGTCTCTCGAAGGTATATTTATAAAGAAAACCCTTCCCACAGTCAAAGCACTTGTATGGCCACTCTCCGGTATGGGTAACTTTATGACCATCCAAGGTATTTTTATAAAGAAAACCCTTCCCACAGTCAAAGCACGTGTACGGGCACTCTCCCGTGTGGGTAAATTTATGTGCGTCTAACATATATTTCTGCAGAAAACCCTTCCCACAGTCAACGCACTTGAAGGGGCGCTCTCCAGTGTGGATCCTCCTATGCATATCCAGACTCCCCTTTTGAGAGAATGTTTTACTGCAGAAAGAACATTTGTATGGACGCTCACCCGTATGGACCCTCGTATGCAATTTCAAACTGGCTTTCATCGAGAAACCTTTACCACAGACAGAGCACTTGTGCGGACGCTCTCCTGAATGGACCCTCATGTGAAATTTCAAATTACGTGGCAGAGAGAAATATTTTCCACAAACAGAGCACTTGTATGGGCGTTCTCCTGTATGGACTCTCATATGTAATTTCAAATTACGTTTTCGAGAGAAATCTTTACTACAAATTGAGCACTTGTATGGGCGTTCACCTGTGTGGACCCTCATATGTAATTTCAAATCGCGTTTTCGAGAGAAATCTTTACCGCAATCAAAGCACTTGTGCAGGAGCTCTCCTCTATGGTTCATCATGTGTGTATGCATGCTGCTCGATGAAGGAAAAGCCTTACTACAAACATTACACTTTTGCCTTTTGAGAACCTTTGTGCATTTTGAAAGTTTTATCTCAGCCTTTGTATTATGTTGATGAGACCTGGATTGGTGTTGTAAAGGTAATGGGTCTTGATGATGCGATTGTTCCTTCAAAACACCAATGTTGTTCACCGCCAAACAGTGACTGGACAATATTTGTCCAAAATTGCTTCCCGACTGTTCTGCAAAAATATCGAACATGAAGCAACCATCAAAATATTTAACACAATTTCAAAAATCATATTACCCTGAACAAGATCTATGAAATATTTTGGACCTTTCTGCTCACCAGTTGCAGAATAGGGAAAACTGCAATTTGTAGGATGATTATCATCTGGATCTTCCTTAACAGAAACGCATTTCAAAGTTTCTGGGTCTGAAGAATCGCCATTCTCTTGTGTATTTTCCACTTTTACAAGACAGATATCACCTGCACACAATTCATTGTCAATAATCTGCAGGGCCCTGAGGATTGCAATGTTGCAAAACAGAAATATAATGTATATTTATTCAGTCCTGTAAGTAAATTGCAACAACAAAAAAAGAGATGATACCATCATCAGTAGAATAAGGGGATTAATGAATGCAGGTTGGCAAGTCTGAACCTGGAGACGGTGAGCAATGAAAGTGCATGGTATTGTTGTGCCCTCACATCCGTCGGGGCCGGCGAGAACACCGCTCGGTTTTCACTGAAGCATGGAACGGACCGCTTAAGCGGTTCGTGTCCGAGGCCGGCCAGCGGCGAGGTACGATCGCCCGGTTAACTACCCGCGCAGGTACTTAGGTAGGTCGAGTTTGGCGAACAACCCTATCCTGCGCGGGTGGCGCCACAACACGCGGGTAGACCCCAGTGCGAATCCCAGCTTGCCACATCAATGTGGCCGATTGACTCAATGGCCGCAAGCAAGATCTCGTGCCCATTGCCATAATACCTTGCTAATGGGACCACTGAGCCAGCTAATGTGGTGCGCTAATTCAGTGTCGTGTGTCCGATCTCTCATTAACGACCGAGCAGAGCCGGTGAGGCATACAACACTGTCTTGTTATGGGCGGTGGTCGCACGTGCCTAGCCAGTCCTCTAACGTATGTGGTCACACTCAATCAATCCACAGCAAGACAGCTTCACAGATTCGAGATGCGGCTTCTTTCCAGGTTGAGTCCGGGCATCTTCTCCATCTCCACCCCACCACTGTTGTGTGCATTTTTACCTTATCTGGCCCCCAACCTCTAGTAGTGACATACTTCACCCACCCCCACTCCCAATCACTCTCAATAGGACTGAAGGTCCATTTGAAGGGTGAGAGGACTGCCACAACCTTGTTAGAGGACAGTCATCCCCCTTTTCTTGGGCTTGCTGGAACGTGGCTTTCCTACCTATACTGGTGCTTCAAGGCCTACCCAGATGCTTTAAAAGACAGAAAAGACAGATTACAGAAGGTCAAATATTAAAAAGGATTTTAACCTTTTGAATCCTAGCGGCCGTTTCACCGGCCGCTATTCAAACCTCCACATACCTGAGCGGCCGGTTTACCAGTTGCTAATCAAATATCCAAATACCGGAGTGACCGGTTTACCAGCCACGAGTCAAACTTCCATAAACATGAGCAGCTGGATTTTTATATCGGGATCCCAGGGTGGAGGAGCCGAAAGTCCAAAGAGCTCAGGGTTCAAAGGGTTAAAGACACACACATTTGGAAGGGTGGAAAATGTCTGTATGTACATAAAACAACACATATCAAATATACATCACCTCACACTTATTCCAATACATTCACTATGAGAGATAACGAAGCTTTGCGATGCAATGTTAACCCCTAGAAGTCATTTCCACAACACCATCCCCTCCTTTCTTCTTCAGACTCTCCTGAGTTTGCACCCAGAAATGGCAGTGGCCTGAGACCTGAGACTAATTATCACACAATACAGCTCCCCACTCCTCAATTATGGAATGCATTCTTTTGCTCAAATCTGACACAAGTCTCCACTCCCCCCCCCCCCATGTAATGTTCCATAACGCTTCAACAGACATCCCCGAAGATATTGTTATGAATTTCGGTCCGCCCGGCGTGCGATCGGCCACGTAACTCGAATCGCGACCGTGTCGCCCACCGGAACGGACAATTCAGTCGTGACCCTCCGTGGAACTACCGCCAGGAGCTAGTCACGGGTGAGTCTTTCGACCACACCACAATCGTGCCAATCGGCCACCCGCGCAGGATAGGGTTGTTCGCCAAACTCGACCTACCAAAGTACCTGCGCGGGTAGTTAACCGGACGATCGTACCTCGCCGCTGGCCGGCCTCGGACACGAACCGCTTAAGCGGTCCATTCCGTGCTTCAGTGATAACTGAGCGGTGTTATCGCCGGCCCCGACGGACGTGATTATTTACCGGGTGCTTACACCCTTCTACCAATTCCTTCCGTGATGCAAGATGGAACTTTCAAACAAAGGAAAGGATGCAACGAAATGGGGAACAGTTCGACAAGTACATTTATTCCACACTCAGACAAGGCAAGCACGTATTCACAGCCATACAGTACGAATGCAATTTACAAGCAAGGCAATGAAAGTAAGAATTACAACCGAATAAAGCAATGTTTATTTACGTGCACTTAAACAGTTTCTACTTTACAAGACACGGCGCCACAACACGCATTCACACAAAAGCAAAGGAAAGACCCCCTCAAAGGCAAGGGAGTCAGACTGGGCCCGTGGGCCTAATGCTCGTGGAACCTGGATGAGCGGCCAGGTCCACGAGACCGAAGGGTCCTACCCGCGCCCTCGTGGCGCGATGGCAGGTAAGCTGCGATGTCAGCGTAGCTGTGCATGGCTTCGTGCCCCTGGCGTGGTCGGCGAGCTCTCTCCGGCGCTCCCCGTCTGCCTTTCCCGTCGGCTTCGAGCTCCGTCTCCCGACTCGACTGCCCCGCTGACACTGCAGACTTGACTTCTTCACCCGACACTCCGCCGCTGCCACTCCACTGCTCCCACTTGGTTCTCTGCCGATGTACTGCACCTTTTTTCCCCTTCCTTCCTCTCTACTGCGTTGTGCTCGTGCTTATATAGCCCGGGGGAGGGGCGTCTATGTAAATTCCTGGATCACAGCAGGTTCGGAGGCGGGGCCACACCACCCGATGCTCAGCCATTGGGCAGATGAAAAGGGGGCGTGAAGCATTCCTGATCCGATTTTTGAGGCGAAAGGAACGCATTCACAGCCCATGGCATGACGTGTGGTAGAAAGGCGGAGGTGGTGGGAGTTTGGTTGTTGGCTGGCGTCGTTTGAGAATGTCGGTGAAGCAATGTTTGCAGGATGGAGTTGTGGAGGTAAAGAGGCGAAGGTGGTGGTGTTTGAGTTGTTGGCGGGCGTCGTTTGAGAATGGCGGTGAAGCGATGTTTGCGAGATGGAGTTGTGGAGGTAAAGAGGCGAAGGTGGCGGTGTTTGAGTTGTTGGGGGATTATTGGTCCAAAATAATGACAGAGAAAAGAAAAACGGCTATCTCAAAGGATCACAGCCCAGTGAACACGGAAATTCCCTCTAAACAAGGGTGGGGAAATCTAACTACACAATTACTTATCGTCATAACTGACCTAAGGACCCTTTATGGTGTATTGCGAATTTCCACAGCCGTAACAATATTATGTCACGCTTGAAGGCCCCATCCCACCCCTAGGGTGGCAGCAGGTTGATCAGGTATCTCATATTTTTACACAGGATAGTCAAAAAATGTTTGCCCAAAATGTCTTGCATCCTGTTTCATACCTTCTGGGATGCGATTGGTTCACGAAAAAATATTTTCACGAAAAAAATAAGTGACCACTATATTCGTTATTGTCTTTTTGTATGTCTGTATGTCTGTCTGAAGGATTCGCGATATATGCTAGATATCCCTTATTGTCGGGTTTTCTGTGTGTGTGTGTGTGTGTGTGTGTGTGTGTGTGTGTGTGTGTGTGTGTGTGTGTGTGTGTGTGTGTGTGTGTGTGTGTGTGTGTGTGTCTGCAACGCAAGGCGCCACAGCACGAACCAGCGAACTAATTTCAATGAAACTTTGCCAACACGTGCAATATGTGCTGGGAATGTGCGCGTTTGAATTTCGTTGCCGAGCAACCACCCGTTGCTGTGCAGCGGCCGAAAAACCGCGTACAGTATTTTCAATACTTGTCCTTCAGTTTTGAATGTAGAGAAACGAGACTTCGGAATTAAACACTTCGAGATATTGAGAAAATTTTACTCGAGCCGATTTTTGATTGAGGTTTTATTTTTCAAATGGTAGTCCTTCAAAAATCGGGTGTCTATTTACCGTCATTTTTTTATGAGGGGCTTAGGAAAGTGGGCGGAGCTTAGGGAAAGTGGACGTGGTTGATGAAAAGTGGGAGTGGTGTAGGAAAGTGGGAGTGGTGTGGGAAAGTGGGCATGGCTTATGAAAAATATTATGTGGCTCAGGAGGTGTGGTCAAACAGAAGCATTGAGAGAAGTTTATTGGGTTTTCCGTGTGTGTGTGTGTGTGTGTGTGTGTGTGTGTGTGTGTGTGTGTGTGTGTGTGTGTGTGTGTCTGCAACGTGAGGCTCCACAGCACAAACCAGCAAACCGATTATTTTTCAAATGGTAGTCCTTCAAAAATGAGGTGTCTATTTACCGTCATTTTTTATGAGGAGTGCCAGTTGGCAAAATACGCAATAGGAAAAATCTTGCCAGGCAGAGGAACAATTGTATGTGAACCAATATGTCTTGGCAATGAATCTTCGTCGGTGGATCGGTCAGAATGAAAAGCATTGTATCCAGCGCTTCGATCCTAGTGAATTCCTCGTCGCCTACCGGCTTGTCTGTCTGTCTGTCTGTCTGTCTGTCCTGAACATAGCTCCGTGGGTTT
Organism: Eptatretus burgeri; assembly: GCF_056783735.1. Lineage (NCBI taxonomy): Eukaryota > Metazoa > Chordata > Myxini > Myxiniformes > Myxinidae > Eptatretus > Eptatretus burgeri. Next base: position 43,506,843 of record NC_140964.1, read on the forward strand.
TGATCCGATCCTGATAAAATTTTGGTGGGAGGTTTATATCATGATCCAGTTGTGTTTTCCTGAAAATGGGTGTGGTGCGCCCATTATGGGCGGAGCCACGCCCAAAAAAACGTGTTTTTAAGGGGGTAGCCGATTTCAATTTACATCTTCTCCTCGGGGGTTTGTCGAATCTGATAGGGGTTTCGGTATTTGGTTAGCCCAGTGGCACCTGCATAGCCCCAAAGAGCTCAATTTTTCATTTTCATCCCAAGGTCAAGGTCACAAGGTCACGAACTTAGAAAATTGCAAATTTTGACGTAAAAAAATTTTCTTCTCCGAGGGGTTTGTCGAATCTGGCAGGGGTTTCGGCATTTGGTTAGGCCAATGGCACCTGCATAGCCCCACCGAGCTCGATTTTTCATTTTCGTCCCAAGGTCAAGGTCAAGGTCAAGGTCACAAAGTCACGAACTTAGAAAATTTCGAATTTTGACATAAAAATCATACGACCGCCCAAACTTTGAGAGCTAGGATGACAATATTTTTTATGCATAATCTTGAGGTTATTCCCCACTTAAAGTCTTGAAACCATTTTGCTCTATCTCGAACACCTTGCCCGTGGCGCCCCCTTCAAGTTTGTTTTTACGCTGATTTCATCAAAGTATGGATAATCCAAGGAGTGCGAAATGCCATTTAGCCTATATGATGTTATATTGTTCCTGGAATGTTCCAGAGGAAGTTTTGCGCCAAAGGTCATAATCCTTGGCCTTTGACCTCTAAAGTTCACAAAGGTCAAATATTCAAAGTTGTGGGAATCGAACCGGGTTTTCGACCTTCTTCGATGAACTAAGTCCAATAAGCTATAGCACGTATCCTGTTTCCTTATTTTAATGTCCACAACATTGTTTTGTGACCTTTAAAGGTTATGCAAAGGTCAAATTTTTAAAGTTGTTGAACGAAACCGGGTTTTCAACATTTTGCAGCTAATAACCTGTCACTCGTACAACATCTTGTTGATCATTTTTATAACTTGGTCAAAAATTATCAGATTGTCTCATCCTTGACTTCTGAAACAATCTACATCGTCAAATACCGCTCGTGAACCATCGTCGTCTTCAGACTTGTTTATCTTTTCATTTTTTCATTACAGGACTACGAACAATATTTTAAAAAGGAAACGTAGCACAGTATACCATCAATAAGACCGAGAAGCAGTTGGAAACCTCGCAATGGTCACATAGGACTAATCATTTTGGAGTGATGTTATTGTTACCGGTACTAAATACTGTATGTTCAATTTCTCTCATTTGCAAATAAAACAAGAAAAAGAACAATCAGACTGCAGATCCTCACCAGGACTTCTTTGGTGTGGTGTGGTGTTTGTGTTGTGTATTTTGTGAGGTGTTTGTGTGCAGCACTCGTGTGTTACATAATTAATAATAGACATAACTACAGCTGCCACTTTATAACTGCTGGCAGTGATGACCGGGTACTGAGATGTCCCGCTTTGATGCAACCCTGCTTTGATCGGACACCTGACCCAGACTCATGACGTTTATTATTATTAAATTGAATTCAGAATTTGATTCGAATTAATTCAATTCAAATGAATGGGAAGACCAAATAGCAGTCCTGCACTGCAGTCATCAGAAGGAACCCGAACAAGCAAAAAGCAAAGATGAAGTCATGAGGAGGAACCTGGATGGGATTCAGGTTTCAGCTGTTACTCCTCTACCCTCAAACCCATCTAGGTACAGCCAAGTGAGCCTTATTCAACAACAAAAAAAAAAAACTCAAAAAGAACCCAGATTGAAGAAATTAAATAATTCTGGCTGCTCCACCATGTGTCTGATCAGGTTGAAAGTTAAAACACACATTCCCCATCACCACTAGATCATAACTGTGAAGTTTCACGTTGATTGCTAAAGCGTTCAAGAGAAGGAATGTTTGAAAAAGATTTTCGCTTAATCTAACATTGCTGTCAAACCATGTGACCTATCAATTATTCATGAATACCCTGGTATCCCCAAGGCTTGGGGAACATTTGTGTGACATTTCCCCTCGATCTGTCCAGCTGTTCTGGAGAAGAAGATTTTTGGGGGTTTTAGGGTAAATCCAATATGGCCACCAAACCATGTGACCAATGACATCATATGTGTGAATGTTTTGTTCCTCATGGATAGACGGTCAGGTCATATGTGCAAAGTTTCACCTCGATCTGTTGAGCCATTTCAAAGAAGAACATTTTTTGAAGGTTTTAAAAAAAAAACAAAAAAAAAGCAATATGACTGCTGAATCACGTGACTAATGACGTCAACAATTTTTTCTGTGTACTAATTCATCCCGAGATGAGCCTCAAAAATGTTCATACTGATCGGATGTAGTGTTATACATATGCAATTATGATGTCATAACAAAGGCACCGATTACATCACCCAGGCGAAAATGCTACAGTTAGAACTATAGTATCTGAGAATTGTACTCTCATATACTATAGTTGGTAACAGGTCCTACTTCAGCAGTCCACAGAGAATTACTACAGGAAAGAAATGCTATTTTTGCCTGGGAATTAAAAAAAAAATCATACATATTCCCCATGAGGAGTACTTACCACGTGCCAAGTTTCAACTTTTTCCTTGGTGCGGTTTCGGAGATAGAGGTCTAAAGGTTTTCCGTTTTTCCAACATGGCTGCCACACCACGTGATTTATGATGTCATAATTATCAATGAAACATTCTGCATGAGTAGTCGCTTCTCTGGTGAAAATTGTCTCAATCCGACAAGTGGTTGCCGAGAAAAACACGAAAGTTCTGTGCGGACAAACAAACAAACGTGGCTTTCTCCGTGTCAGTGCACACCGAGCGCCCAGGTGCCCTTCTCCAAATACTTACTCACAATGAGCCACACCCCACAACCCATCAATTTACATTTGCACCCATTTAATTACAATAAAATTAAATACTTCTCTCAGCACCAACAGCAGAAGGCTATCCACATTCCAAAACATCTGATTCCCCTCCATCTACCTACCTCTAATGGGGATTTCCTCCATAGGGAGAAGGCTTCCTCCTCTTCATTCACACCCTCTTTGCATCATTCAACCAATCTTAATTCCTGAAAAGAACTTGTCCATGCACCTTATCAATCATTCCTCACTCATTTCTAATCCCACAGGGATGGGAAGAGGAGGAAGGAGGAGGAGGAGGAGGAGGAGGAGGAGGAGGAGGCATCTCTCTCATATCAGCCAATTAAAAATAAAATGATTCAAACCACATAAATATAAGGCCTCCTCTAAAATCCCCTCTAATCCTCGTTCCCCATCAGACTGCCTGCTCAGCCTTCTACCGACAACAAGCCTTGCTGCACTGCCTCGACTTCCATACCCAACACTCGTGCTGCAGGATCTCTGCAAGATCCACACGATACCCACGGTTTCCGTGTGCTGAGCACGAGCATGGCCCGCTGTGTACTCCGCTTGTTCCTCCCTGTACACCTGTCGGTCTGCCATGCACTCTCCCTGGGGTCCCCTCGTGACCCCCCCCCCAAAGCAGCCCAGTTCCCTCACCTTTCTGCCAATGTTTGTGGGGATACCGTGCTAATTTGATTGCTTCCCCTCCCCTTTCTTGTAAGGCTTATGGGAGATTATTAGTCTTGCCCCTCAACTTGCCTTCTGGCCCCATCCTTTTCTGTAAGGCTTTCATAAAACATATACAATATGCGACCTTTTTTTTTTTAATACTCCAGGCTTTCCACAAATTCCAGAAGGAACGTCAACCCAATTCTAACTATACCCCAGAGGCCTGCCCACATGCATGCTCCAGCATCTAGCACCTCCTGCCTGCCCATCAGTTCACTCCGAGGCTGAGCCGTGCTCACTAATTCTATGGAAAGCAGTCCTAGTTATAATCCTAAGCAGTCCATCACTCATGAGGGCTTCCCCGTCAGCGTTCCTTCTCCTCATTTCTCATCTATTCTACATGCCCAACACAGGAACCACAGTTACTCTGCTCACCACACTTCCACACATGCAAATGCCCTCTCCAACACCCACACCAATGTGTGTGGGCCTCGCAGTTGGTCTCAGGTTGCACGTGGTAGCTCGCCATGTGCCAAAGCACAGATCACAGATTGGCCATTCAACCTTAACCACACAGACCTGTGCTGTGGCATCAGACACAGGTTCAGGCAGCACACATGCAGGACCTCCACACCACACACACACACACACACACACACACACACACACACACACACACACACACACACACACACACCTGGCTGGAAAGAGTCCCTGTCCAGGCCTCTGTTAGCTGGACCCCTGCTCCCTGTTCGCACCATTGTCTTGTGTATGGGTGAAACTGCATAACTTTTGAAAAAAAAGGAAAAAAGCGATTTTCCTGAGGGAGATGCGGGGGTGTGCTCCCTTGGAATATTTTGAAAAATTGATGTCAAAATGTGGATTTTGTGGATCCTGTCCTGAAACAACAACCAAAATTTTTTTATTAAACAACAACAAAAACTGCAAATGAAAGTGATATTGGGGAATAATTTTTTTTTTTCATCTGAACATTCATTGCTGGAGCCTGGTGTTGGCTTAACAATTAGGGTGGCTGGCTTAAGATCTTAGGGACTTGGGTTCGAGCCCCTCTCCGAAAGTTGAATTAACACCAGGCAGGTTGACTCAGTCGTCATTCTTCCGAGGTTAGTTAAATGAGTAACAGGGGACACTGCATCAGTGTTGGCCACGGTCAGAGTCGTGAATGTAAAAGTGATGGGAATACTTCTGAAAGGAGTAAAAATGCCACAAGGGAATGGTAAGTTGCGAAGGTACTTGCCATCGCTGAATAGTCCTCTGGAACCCGGCGGGGCTGATGGCAGGAATGTTGATGAAAGATCCAAGGAGAATTCGACACCTGACTCTTCAGGTCAGGTCAGGGTCATGTACCATTCCCAAGGAGTTGCTGAAGCTGTGTCCAATAAGCTGACTCCAATGATAATTGAGGTAACACCGGTCAACGAGCGTATTATGAGACGAAGGATTCATCACTCCTTATGTGTCATTTCCCTGGTCTCTGTCTATGCTCCGACTGAGGCGAGTGATCTCACCATGAAGGATGCATTCTATGCCACGCTCGAGTCTGTGGTTGATCAGCGCCCCAGACGAGATACACTTCTAGTCTTGGGGGATTTCAATGCATCGACTGGAACTGATAGGGATGGTTATGAGGTGTGTGTTTGTGTCCATGGGTCAGGAACAATGAACCTGAATAGCACTAGGTTGCTTGACTTTGCAAGAAGTCATGGACTTAGGGTGGCCGGTTCATGGTTTCAGCGCCCACAAGCTCATCGCTGGACTTGGTATTCCAATGCTGGCGGTGTGGCAAAGGAGATTGACCATGTCCGTGTTGATGGACGCTGGAGGATGATCCAGAACTGCAGGGTCTACCGGAGTGCTCAGTTCCTCAATACTGACCACCGGCTTGTTGTAGCAGCTTTAAAGCTGCACCTTAAATCCGGGAGAATGGTACCATCCCAGCCGAGGCTGGATGATGGCAAGCTCAAGGATGAGAGGATAGCTGGCGAGCTTGCGAACAATCCGAGTGGAGATTTGGGGGGTCTGGGTGCTTTGGGATGTCCTGAAGAGTTTTGGAGTGCCTTCAAGACCACCGTCCTTGATGTTGCCGGTGGATGTCTTAGAACTCACCGTAGGGCAATGAAGAATTTTGTCTCTCAAGGGACACTGGATACCATTGACCAGAGTCACAGGGCCAGGCTGAATGGCAGAGCTGAGCTGTTCAGGGAACTGAGGAGTAAAACTGTACGTGCGCTAAGGGTGGACAAAGAGGCCTATGTGCGAGGAATCTGTGAGGGAGTAGAGCATCACCTGTGGTCAAGTGATTCTCGTCCTGCTTACAGGGGAATTCGCGCATTGTGTTCATCCAAGCCCATCCCTCGGCGCACTGTAGTTAGAGCAGAAGGTGGTTGGCTCTTGACAGAGGAGTCCGAAGTGAAGGCCCGCTGGGCCGGTTACTTTGAGCGGTTGTACCAGTCTGATCCACCAGCTGTCGAGTTAGAAGTCAGGGGTGTTACAATCCCTGTTGCTGACCCTCCAATTAACTGTGGTCCACCTTCGCTTGTGGAAACACAGGTTGTGGTGAACCGGATGAAATTGGGTGAAGCTCCTGGGATCTGTGGCATCCATGCTGAACTTCTCAAGGCTGGTGGAAATCCTGCACTCGTGTCGTTGCATGCAGTTCTGTGCTCTGCCTGGAACACAGGCATCATCCCAAATGACTGGAAGAGTTGCCTTGTTGTCCCTCTCTGGAAAGGGAAGGGTGATCACCAGGACTGCAACAACTACCGAGGGGTGACGCTGCTCTCAGTGCCTGGCAAGGTCTTTGCTCGGATAATTCTTGATAGGGTTCGCCACCATCTGCTTGAGCACCAGCGTCCAGAGCAGTCAGGCTTTACACCAAAGAGGTCAACGATTGACCGTATCCTTGCTCTTCGGGTCCTCACCGAACGCAGACGAGAGTTTCGGCAGGGGCTGCTTGCAGCCTATGTTGATCTCAGTAAAGCGTTCGATTCAGTGAATCGGGATGTCCTCTGGAGGATTCTTGGTCTTCGTGGGGTGCTCTCTGTCTCTCTCAGAAAAATGGAAAAAAAAAAAACTTTGGACCTCTATCTCTGAAACTGCACCAACAAAAATTTTTGAAACTTCGCACACAGCACGTACTCATAGAGAATGAGTGTGATTTTATGATGATATCATAGGTGCCTTAATTATGACGTCATCATTGCATATGTAGAACGCTACATCCGATCAGTGTGAAAATTTTTGAGGGTCATCTCGGGATAAAATGGTCCACAAAAAATTTTTTTGATGACGTCAACGGTCGCGTGATTTTGCAGCCAAATGTTTGTTTTTTTAACTTTCAAAAATCTCTAAAATGGTTGAACCAGTAATTTATAAAGTGGCAGTCCTGTCTCTTGTTAGTTATATAACACACCAGTACAAAAACGCCACACAAAATACACCACACAAAAAAACACAAAACAAGTCCTGGCGAGAGCCTGCAATCTCCGATTGCTCTTTTTATTGTTTTTCCATTGTTTTCTTGACATCCATTAAATCTTTTTAAACCTCTCAGTCTGTGTGCTTTATTAACCTCTGCCATCGAAGATGGATGGAGGTTACTGTTTTCACCCCTTTCTGTTTGTTACTTACGAAATCTTGAGATTTCGTAAGTATATTTGATCAGTTCCGTTACTGTTTGTTTGTTAGTGTGTTTGTTTGTGTTTGTTACTTACGAAATCTAAAGATTTCGTAAGTATATTAATGACTTCTGTTTGTTTGTTTGTTTGTTTGTTTGTCGGCACGATAACTCGAGAACAGAAGAAACTAGCAATGTCAAATTACACCACGTGATTCACGAGGGTGATGGCTAGTGCTGATTTGGTCAAAATCGGTCAAAGGTCAAGGTCACAGTGAGGTCAAACATAATTCCGTAAATTCATGTGGAGAAATGGAGTATTTTTGCTTCGCTCGACGTTACGAGTTCGTTTTAACTTCGATTTTAATTTTGTCTTCGGTTTTTGCGATCGCTTAGGAAGCTTAAAACTCGGTTGTCGAAATTCTGGTAAAAATCGGATGTATTGGAGACGTTTTAAGATTGTATAAAAAATATTTCACTCGACGCGTCACGGGTCGTCCCATGATGCAGTGCGCTCGAGCAGACGCGTCGTTGAGTTACGTTAAGGTATAATATAATTGCGTGGAGAAATGGAGATTTTTGCTTCGGTCGACGTTACGATTTTTGATGGTTTGATACAGAATCACCGTAGAAACTTCTGGTTTGCGTCGCTACCTTCTCGAGAGACAGCTTTTATTAGACAAGGTCAGAGGTCAAGTTGACGATTTCGTAAGTACCAGTCGATGACTGCTTGTGACTTATGAAATCTAAAGATTTCGTAAGTATATTGATCACTTCCGTTTCTGTTTGTTTGTTTGTTTGTGTGTTTGTAAAGATTCCATAAGTAAATTGATGACTTCCGTTTCTGTTTGTTTGTTTGTTTGTGTGTTTGTTTGTTGGCACGATAACTCGAGAACGGAAGGAGCTACCAATGTCAAATTACACCAAGTGATTCAGGAGGGTGATGGCTAGTGCTGATTAGATTTTGGTCAAAATCGGTCAAAGGTCAAGGTCACAGTGAGGTCAAACATCCAAAAAATGATAAATCGAGAACGGAAGAAGCTACCAATGTCAAATCACACCACATGATTCAGGAGGGTGGTGGTTAGCGCAGATTAGATTTTGGTCAAAATCGGTCAATGGTCAAGGTCACAGTGAGGTCAAACGTTCGATTTTTGATGGTTTGGTACAGAATCATCAAAGAAACTTCTGGCTTGCGTCGCTACCTTCCCTCGAGACAGCTTTTATAAGACAAGGTCAGAGGTCAAGTTGACGATTTCGTAAGCACCAGTCTATGACTGCTTGTTTGTTTGTTACTTACGAAATCTAAAGATTTCGTAAGTATATTGATGCCTTCCGTTTCTGTTTGTTTGTTGGTTTGTTTGTTTGTTTGTAGGCACGATAACTCGAGAACGGAAAAAGCTACCAATGTCAAATTACTCCACGTGATTCAGGAGGGTGATGGCTAGTGCTGATTAGATTTTGGTCAAAATCGGTCAAAGGTCAAGGTCACGGTGAGGTCAAATATTCGATTTTTGATGGTTTGGTACAGATAACTCGAGAACGGAAGAGGCCACCAATGTCAAATTACACCACGTGATTCAGGAGGGTGATGGCCAGTGCTGATTAGATTTTGGTCAAAATCGGTCAATGGTCAAGGTCACAGTAAGGTAAACATTCGATTTTTGATGGTTTGGAACAGAATCATCGTAGAAACTTCTGGTTTGCATCGCTACCTTCTCTAGAGACAGCTTTTATTCGACAAGGTCAGAGGTCAAGTTGACGATTTCGTAAGTACCAGTCTATGACTGCTTGTTTGTTTGTTTCTTTGTTTGTAGGCACGATAACTCGAAAACGGAAGAAGCTACCAATGTCAAATTACACCATGTGATTCATGAGCGTGATGGCTAGTGCTGATTAGATTTTGATCAAAATCGGTCAAAGGTCAAGGTCACAGTGAGGTAAAACATAATTCCATAAATTCACGTGGAGAAATGGAGTATTTTTGCTTCGCTCAACATTACGAGTTCATTTTAACTTCGATTTTAATTTTGTCTTCGGTTTTTGCGATCGCTTGGGACGCTTAAAACTCGGTTGTCGAAGTTCTGGTAAAAATCGGATGTATTGGAGACGTTTTAAGATTGTATAAAAAAATATTTCACTCGACGCGTCACGGGTCGTCCCATGATGCAGTGCGCTCGAGCAGACGCGTCGTTGAGTTACGTTCAGGTCTAATTGCGTGGAGAAATGGAGATTTTTGCTTCGGTCGACGTAACGATTTTTGATGGCTTGATACAGAATCATCAGAGAAACTTCTGGTTTGCGTCGCTACCTTCTCAAGAGACAGCTTTTATTAGACAAGGTCAGAGGTCAAGTTGACGATTTCGTAAGTACCAGTCGATGACTGCTTGTTATCTTGCCAAAACGAAGTTTTTGCAAGATATGTTAGTCAGCTTGTATGTTTTTTTTTTTTGTTTGTTTGTTTGTCTGTAATCACGCATAAAAAAATTCTGCAGAGCACAGTTATCATTGGATATTTTTGTAACTTCGCATATCAGAGGCCTATAGAGGTCCCTTTCAGTGCACAAAATTTTGAAGGTCAAGGTCAAAGGTCAAGGTCACTTTGTCGCAAATCAGGGGAGTCGACAAAACCCTTATTTTTTGAGTAATTTTGATCGGATAGTCTTCAAACTTCATGGGAATATAGTTCATGGTCTGGCACTCAGCTGATTAATTTTTGGTGGCATTTGGCCTTGACCTTCATATGTTTATTTTTGTTTTTTTTTTTGTTTTTGGTCTTTAATCACGTATAAATCACTCTGCAGAGCACAGTTATCATTGGAAATTTTTGTAACTTCGCATATCAGAGGCCTATAGAGGTCCCTTTCAGCGCATAAAATTTTGAAGGTCAAGGTCAAAGGTTAAGGTCACTTTGTCGCAAATCAGGGGAGTCGACGAAACCCTTATTTTTTGAGTAATTTTGATCGGATCGTCTTCAAACTTCATGGGAATATAGTTCATGGTCTGGCGCTCAGCTGATTAATTTTTGGTGGCGATTGGCCTTGACCTTCATGGTTAGCGCCTCAGGTCAAACATATTTGACCCCAAGGTCAAATTTTCAAGTTTTAGGAACCATTTCGTGTAGTACCTCAAATTGAACACCTCGATGAGTGCTTTCTAGATATGTCAAGCTTGAGACATTATGACGTCATTTGGTGACGTTATGAGGCAAAAGCATATTTTTCATGGTTACTCTGTAGAACAATTCTCATCGGAATCTCTCGTCGGCAGATATTCCTCAAGGAGTCGCTCCTGGTGGATAGCAGCTCTGTTCACCTCAGTGTGACCTTAAAGAAGTCACACGTGGTCACCTTTTGGCAAGATACGGGTCACCCTAAGGGTGACATTGGTTTTTTTGTTTGTTTGTAGGCACGATAACTCGAGAACAGAAGAAACTACCAATGTCAAATTACACCACGTGATTCAGGAGGGTGATGGCTAGTGCTGATTAGATTTTGGTCAAAATCGGTCAAAGGTCAAGGTCACAGTGAGGTCAAACATCAAAAAATGATAACTCGAGAACGGAAGAAGCTACCAATGTCAAATTACACCACGTGATTCAGGAGGGTGGTGGCTAGCGCTGATTAGATTTTGGTCAAAATCGGTCAAAGGTCGAGGTCACAGTGAGGTCAAACATCCAAAACATTCGATTTTTGATGGTTTGGTACAGAATCATCGTAGAAACTTCTGGTTTGCGTCGCTACCTTCTCGAGAGACAGCTTTTATTAGACAAGGTCAGAGGTCAAGTTGACGATTTCGTAAGTACCAGTCTATGACTGCTTGTGACTTATGAAATCTAAAGATTTCGTAAGTATATTGATCACTTCCGTTTCTGTTTGTTTGTTTGTTTGTGTGTTTGTTACTTTTGAAATCTAAAGATTTCGAAAGTATATTGATGACTTCCGTTTCTGTTTGTTTGTTTGTGTGTTTGTAAAGATTCCGTAAGTAAATTGATGACTTCCGTTTCTGTTTGTTTGTTTGTGTGTTTGTGTGTTTGTGTGTTTGTGTGTTTGTTTGTTTGTAGGCACGATAACTCGAGAACGGAAGAAGCTACCAATGTCAAATCACACCACGTGATTCAGGAGGGTGGTGGTTAGCGCAGATTAGATTTTGGTCAAAATCGGTCAATGGTCAAGGTCACAGTGAGGTCAAACGTTCGATTTTTGATGGTTTGGTACAGAATCATCGTAGAAACTTCTGGTTTGCGTCGCTACCTTCTCGAGAGACAGCTTTTATTGGACAAGGTCAGAGGTCAAGTTGACGGTTTCGTAAGTACCAGTCTATGACTGCTTGTTACTTACGAAATCTAAAGATTTCGTAAGTATATTGATGACTTCCGTTTCTGTTTGTTTGTTTGTTTGTTTGTTTGTAGGCACGATACCTCGAGAACGGAAGAAGCTACCAATGTCAAATTACACCACGTGATTCAGGAGGGTGATGGCTAGTGCTGATTCGATTTTGGTCAAAATCGGTTAAAGGTCAAGGTCACAGTGAGGTCAAATATTCGATTTTTGATGGTTTGGTACAGATAACTTGAGAACGGAAGAAGCTATTAATGTCAAATTACACCACGTGATTCAGGATGGTGATGGCTAGTCCTGATTAGATTTTGGTCAAAATCGGTCAAAGGTCAAGGTCACAGTGAGGTCAAACATCCAAAAAATGATAACTCGAGAACGGAAGAAGCTACCAATGTCAAATTACACCACCTGATTCAGGAGGGTGATGGCTAGCGCTGGTTAGATTTTGGTCAAAATCGGTCAAAGGTCAAGGTCACAGTGAGGTCAAACATTCGATTTTTTATGGTTTGGTACAGAATCATCATAGAAACTTCTGGTTTGCGTCGCTACCTTCTCTCGAGACAGCTTTTATTAGACAAGGTCAGAGGTCAAGTTGACGATTTCTTAAGTACCAGTATATGACTGCTTGTTACTTACGAAATCTAAAGATTTTGTAAGTATGTTGATGACTTCCGTTTCTCTTTGTTTGTTTGTTTGTAGGCACGATAACTCGAGAACGGAAGAAGCTACCAATGTCAAATTACACGACGTGATTCAGGAGGGTGCTGGCTGGTGCTGATTAGATTTTGGTCAAAATCGGTCAAGGTCAAGGTCACAGTGAGGTCAAACATCCAAAAAAATGATAACTCGAGAACGGAAGAAGCTACCAATGTCAACTTACACCACGTGATTCAGGAGCGTGATGGCTGGTGCTGATTAGATTTTGGTCAAAATCGGTCAAAGGTCAAGGTCACAGTGAGGTCAAACATCCAAAACATTCGATTTTTGATGGTTTGGTACAGAATCATCGTAGAAACTTCTGGTTTGCGTCGCTACCTTCTTGAGAGACAGCTTTTATTAGACAAGGTCAGAGGTCAAGTTGACAATTTCGTAAGTACCAGTCTATGACTGCTTGTTTGTTTGTTACCTTCGCAAACTTTGTTGCGAAGGTTATGTTTTGATCGCTGTGTATTTATTTATTTGTGATTATGTGTGTTTGTTTGTTTGTTTGTTATTCGCATAACTCCAAAAGTATTGAACTGAATCGCAGCAATTTTGGTGGGATGATTGGTTATTATCCGAGGACCATTTGATTAGATTTTGGGAGCGATCGGGTCAAAGGTCAAGGTCAAGGTCATGAAAAGGTCAAAATCGTCTTTTTACCATAGCGCGGTCAATTTGTATCCAATTTGCATGCAACTAAATGCCAAAATGTTCAGAATTCAATGCCCCATCTTGTGATATGTGACATGACACAATGACGTAATAACCCTTATTAGCGGTTGGGAGTCAAATGTCAGGGGGGGGTCACGACATTGCAAAATGTGCGGTTTTAGTCATAACACGGTCAATTCTTATCCGATTTGCATGCAACCAACACCAAAATGTTGACTGTTCTGTTCCCCACACTCTAATACCTATTACAAAATTAAGAGTACAAAGGTCAAGGTCGAGGTCATGAAAAGGTCAAAATCGTCATTTTTGTACAATGAATGTTTGTTTGTTCACAATAAATAACTTATTTAGAAAAACAGAAACTCGTGTGTGCTCAATGCCCCTAAAATGCCAGAAAATAATATCATATAATGTGACCAGTTGTCATCAAATTGACTTGACACCGACACCCAAAAAGGTCAGGGAGTTCATACAGAAATTGTACAATGTGCATGACTCAGTGTCAAACAGCAGGAAATTTAATGTTTTTAAGCCATCATAACACATATGAGATGGCAGATGTGGTATGGGATTTAATACCCTCACAATCAACGGTTTCTGGTATGTGCTCGACTGAGTTCCCGTTCTAGTTTGTTTGTTTGTTTGTGAACAGTATTACGGAAAAACTCCTTGACGCATTTCGACGAAACTTGGTGGGGGGATTAGGTATGGTCCAAGGATCATGCCATTAGATTTTGGACTTGGTCCAAAATCCAATATGGCCGCTATGGCGGCCATTTTAAAAAATATTTGAATTTTTTTTGCATTTCTACATGTTTTAAGTGATTTCCACCCCCCCCCCAATCAAACAAAAAATTGTTGGAGAAAAAAAAAATTTGCAACTTTTTTTTCAACAAAATTTCGATTTTTTTTTGCATTTCTATATGTTATAAGTGATTTCCAACAAAAAAACATGCCAAAATTATAATTGTGGCTGATTTTGGAACTTCAGGTGGATATACCCAAGTAAAATCAATTTCTGTCTCAAGGAATCTATGACGAATGAATTGAGTATGTAAAAGTTAAAAGTAAAAGGGAAAGTTGCAAACTATAACTCTGTGAGCACTGTTGACGTCAAATTGAATGAATAGGATATCAGGTTCACTTGAGTGACCTCGCAGTATTGGCGGCGGAGGTTTTGCACTCTACCGAGTGCTCCCCCTCTAGTTTATGGTTGTTTTGGTTATTTCTTCAATGATACTTTTTTGATACTGTCCACATTCATTATGTTTCCCATTTAAATTCCACGGTTGTGATTTTCTCCACTCTTTGGTTTGGTTTTTGCTTTGCCCTATACTTTTCCAGAGTTTTGAGGTCATTTATGTGGAAGCAATTTTGCTTAAACTGATTTTTTACTGGACGCGATATCTGAAATACATAGTTTTAAATATAAAGTTTTATAGCACAAGGGAGTATTATTCATAGGTCGGGATATAAAGGGAAGGAATCTCTATTCAAATGGCAGTATAAATAGGTAAGAGAAAGAGGATGGAGGGTGGGTGGTCAGGGGTGAGGGGTGTGGGGTGGGGGTAAAATAAAATAGGGAGGTTAAAAATAAAAAAAAATAAAATAAATAAAAAAGAAGTTTTTGATGCATAGTCGAGGCTCATTGGAAGAGCTTGGTCCCAGAAATAATTTAATGTGGAGAAGCTGGTGTATGATGAGTGAAGAGGTGGAGGAGGGGGGAGAAGGAGAAGTTGGTGACAGAGGATATCTGTTTGTGAGAAAACATTTACTCCTATTTCTTGACAGGGTTAAATAGTTTTCCCCCCAAGTTAACATGAATGTCAATGGGGGAAATGGGAGAGTCCCACAACCAACAAAATTCTCCAACTCACCTCACACTTCTTTGAATACATTCAATGTGGGAAATAACTGAGCTATTCTATGCAACACAATATTAACCCCGAGAAGTAATTTTCATAAAAGTATTACTTAAATGCCAGTTTACTGAAATTTGCATTTTTAAACAATATGTATTTCAATACCTTTTATAAAATACCGCACATTGTTAAATTTAAGAATGTTTTGATTACAAATAGGCATGTGAAAACTAACATGATATAAAAACATATGTTTGAAACCGCTAACTATGCTCGAATGCGTTGCTGGAAGGTGACATAATTTACCTGACGCACGTGTGTAATATGCATGGCAACAAACACCAATAAAGTAGCAAAACATGTGAGGGGAAAGTCCATATTGAGTAGTTTGAGGCTTAAAGAAATGCAAAATTGGAGAGCATTGCAGTTTGTCACCGTTCTAATGCCTTTGTGAAATATGCCAGAGGGACAACCAATGTGATGATTTATCTGTGGACACCATCCACTTCAGCTATCACATTCAAAGGCTGTCCACAAAGTAGGAGGCAAAAAATGAGAAAAGTCTTTTGAGTCGCCATGTTTTCAAAGGTCCTTGTGGAGAGACGGATGAACATGTGTGACTTGCCAAGTTGAATGTCATGTTGCACGTGGCTGACCAATGGCTTATCTAGTCCAGATCTGCTGAAAAGGTTTCAAATAGTGCTAAAAGTCATAGTACAAACAGTGATCATTACACAGCGACTTCCAAGAAGAATATTTGGCAAACTGCGTACAGGCTCATAAAGGCCAAATCGTAATCAAGAATACCAAAGGATATTTAACATCCACAACAAGTTTCTGCTCACCACTTGTTGAACAGGCAACACTGCCATTTGCCCTCTGATCATCATCTTTATCTTCCTTTACAAAAGGAAATCTCAAAGCTTCAGAAGCAGATGAATCTTTGTCGTCTTGTAGGTATTCCACTTTTACAGAATATATATCACCTGCACACGAATCAGTGTCATTCTTTTGTTGAGACAGGAAGTTTAGAATGCTGTTTCATACAAATCAGGTCCATTGAATATGTATTCAGTCCTGAAAGATTATCATTTAACTGTACTGTAATTACAACATAGATAAATGACCTTTGGGTCATCAGGTCTGTGCTACAACCTCCCACCAACAATTGCACCAAATTCAGAAAATGCTAATTTGACAAAGCTCAAAGCAAAATATCTGGCAAGAGTACAGGCATCTAAAGACCAAATAAGAGTCAAAAATGCCACACAATCTTCAAGCTCCATGACACATTAAATGAAAAGTTGAAGCACCGCATGTTCCAGGTTTACAGCAGTTCCTGCTGACACCACAGTCAAATAGATTTTCTTTTCACTCTGGGATATCACAAACTAATAACCAGTGGTTGACACTAACATTTTTGGGGTTGCTCAGCGGGGCATCCATTTCAAAATTTTGGTTGGCCAGGGAAATAAATAAATAAATGTATTTTTTCCACTCGTTAGCAAAACCACTATTCTACTCGGCAATCATAAGTTGTTTTACTTTTGCAAGTGACCACATGAGTGTCGAGAAAGGTATGTATTCATTCAGGTCGAATACATGGTTGACTCAGCGAAGGGCCGTACGTAATCACGGACCTCAGTGTCGTGTCTTACATGCACGCACGCGCACACGCACACACACACTATTGGAAACTCGCCAAAGTATCAATATTTTACTTTGAAATCAATATTTTACTTTTTCCTATATTTATCTATGAACCCTAGTCCGATCAATAGGGGTCTTTATGGACCCCAGGCAGACATTTTGATGTGTTATTTTCGATATTTGTTTTGCAATGTATTTCATGTTTTATTAGCTTGTTGACCTATATGTGCTGGTAATAAATGTATGACGTTTTAAGATCCCACCTTGCTGCACAGAGTTACAAGCAAATCCTTTCTGGGGTCCAAAAAGACTAGTTTTCATTCAATATCATGTATGTATGATTGCTTCAGATGGTCTTTGTATCAAGCAAGTCCTCCAATTTTTATGATCAGTTTTGTTTACTTTATCACGAAATCATCATCCAATCATAATAATTGTTTCCTCATTGATGTCAAACTTCAGCAGATGGAATGAAATTTAGAGCTTCTGAGTTGGGGGTCATAAAAGTCCCCAGTTGGAAAATTAATTTTAAATTTTATATTTATTTTATTTTTCTTATGTTTGTTGACTTTATCAATGAAACACCATGTTTAGTCATTGATATGAAAATTTGGCAGATTTCAAGAAATTGAGTGTTTTTTTAATTTGGGGTCCCAAAAGACCCCAGTTGGTATGATTAGGGAGTAAAATATGTTAGTGGGACTATGGCTGTTAAAACAGACTGTGAGCACGTGTCTGCGTGATATTGAACCAATTGTGTGAAGCAGTCTGTCAACACCAACCACTGGACGAATTGACCAAACTGGCTGTTATTCCCTTGGACTGCGTCCTATCAATGACAGATTCACACATGCAGGAATGTCAAGAAGCATACGAGATCCTTGATCTGATTTTAATGGGGTTTATTCCCCCAATACAAATAACAAGGAAAACAGAATGTGATGGTGGGGAACGACAACGGGATAAGAGGGAGGGAAAGGGGGGAAATATGGCATCACAATACATAATTATTTACATGAGGAATAAAGAAAAAACTAGAAGGGAACTCAGTAGAGCGCATACCTCCACCACATAATGCCTGATCCACGAGAACATATCAGGCCCAATATTTTTTTGAAATATCATGCTATAATTCGTTTTTGGCCCGATCTCTCAATGGTGAAGAATCACTTTTAAAATTATATAATTCTCGTATCCAGATCCGGATTCGTATTGTTATGGCTGTGGAAATTCGCAATACACCATAAAGGTCCCCAGCTCAGTTATGACGCTAAGTTTATGTGCAGATTGGTCCCCACCGTTGTTTAAAGGGATTTCTTCACGTTCACCGGGCCGCGAGCCTTTGAGATAGCCGTTTTTCTTTCGCTATCGTTATTTTGGCCCGACAGAGCACGCTACGACCCTTTCCACCGCAAAAACCGTCCGAAAACGTCGAGCGAAGGCCCAGTGAAAAGAACTGGGATGACGCGTGAGTTTTCCCGCCGTTTTTGCGCCGCCAAGGCTGGCACGAGAAGGGGACAGGGCAGCTCGCTGCCGATTGGTGGATGCATGGCGTGAGGCGGTCGGAGTGAGGGCACGCCCCTTTTCGAGAAACTTCTCGAAGGGAGGTGGAGCCAGAAACGGGGTGGGGCAAAGGGCGGAGCCCCGCTTTACAAAAGGCGAACAGACGCTAGGCTCGGCGTCTCTTCTCGGTTCATGCTGGCTCGTTCGTTCGTGGTCTCGTGGCGCTGGCCACCCCTTGGGCTTCTCTTCTCCCTCTCTTCGTTTGGACTCTTCGTTTTGGGCTTCTCTCTCTCTGGTCCTGAAGCCCCTTCTGCCCTTCAGTCTTTTGCTTGTTTGGTCGTGGGTCATGGAAGCACCAGCAGCAACGCCGGAGAGAGCTCGCTGACCACGCCAGGGGCCAGGGGCCCGAGGTCAGGCGCGGCTATGCATGGCCATGGGGAGTCGATGTCGCGACCTGCCCACCGTCGCGCCACGAGGGCGCGGGTAAGACCCTTCGGTCTCATGGGACCCGTTCAGTCCTCCAGGTCCCGTGCCATAAAGGTTTACGAACCCCGTCTACCGCCTTGCCTATGAGGGGGTCATTTGTTTTGTTCTGTGTGAATGATGTGGCGCCGTGTCCGTAAGTAGAACCTGTTTAAGTGGCTGTACACTATAAGCATATTCGGTGGTATTGCTTTTGTTTCCATGCTTTTTCTGTATATTGCATGACTGCCTTGGCTGTACATACGTGCTGTATAAATAAATGTGCTTTGTTTGAATGTATCCCGTTCGAAGTGTCCTATTTCCCCATTGAAAGTGCCATCTTGCATCGTGGAATGAGTAGTGGGTTTTGAACACCCGAGTAAAGAAGAATCACTGAGCCGGCGAGGTCGGCGATAACACCGCTCGGTTATCCCTGTAGCATGGAACGAACCGCTTAAGTGGTTTGTGTCCGAAGCCGACCTGCGGCGTGGTGCAACCCCTCGGTAGGTTACCCGCGCAGGTATTTAGGGATATCGACATTTGGCGATTCACCCTATTTCACGCGGGTAGAATGCGGACTGGGTTGTGGTGAGGTTAAACCCCCACCCGTGACTGGCTTCTGGCGGTAGTTCCAGGAGGGTCACGACTGAATTGTCCGTCCGGTGGGCGACGCGGCTGCCATTGTGGGTAAGCGGCCGATCGCACGCCAGGCGGGCCAGAATTCGTAACAGTATCTTCACCAAAATCGAATCAACTGGTCATGGTCACACACCCAAAGTGTCCACCAAGTTCATCTGAATCCGTCCACAACTTTTTGAGATATCGTCCTATGTATCATTTTTGGCCCGATCTCTCAATGGTGAAGAATCACTTTAAAAATTCTTGTTGTCAGATCCAGATCTGGATCCTCACCAAAATCTAACCAGTTCATCCTCGTCACACGCCCAACCTGCCCACCAAGTTTCACTCAGATCCTTCCACAACTTTTTGAGATATCCTGCACACAGACAGACAAACAAACAAACAGACAGAGTGGTGAAAACATAACCTCCTTCACCTTTGGTGGTGGAAGTAATAAGGCACCCACATTAGTCTCAAGTAGACGGACAAGAGAAACGAAAACCAAGTGAGGCCTTATCTTGTCAGGAGACGATGGTGGTGGGGAAGCAACCACGAGCCCCCAATGAAGCAGTCAAGCAGTCACAAACAGGATGAGCAGCAACACAAGCAGGACAAACCAGGGAGATGAGCAGGAGACAAACCAGACCGGATGTGATCAAAAATCATTCCTCTTCAGACCGGAACAAACTCTCTCAAGCCCTCTCGTCTCTCGTGAGATGATTCCTTCTCCTCAGACGAGGACAAACTCCCCTTCCTTCCATGAGCCGAAAAACTCCAGAGCCCTCGCATCTCTTGTGAGATGATCTAAACTCATCCCCTTGGGAGGCGACAAAACTCCTCCCCTCACTCTTCTCAAAGATGCCCCTTTGCAAAGCTCCTCCACTCTCTTTCCCCAAGGCAACACCAGTACCTCACCCGGGATGCACAAAAGGTTTTACACACAGGTCATTCACTTAAAACCTGGCTATTTATTGACCAACACATCACCCTTTGTATGATGCACATTTAAACAGGAAAATTCTTAAGCTAACATATCCCTACTTAATCCATCAAAATGGCTAAACTACATGAAACATGAAGCATACTAACCCGTGCATTTCTAACTGTTCCAAGGTGATTCCTATCTCCCCCCCCTCCCCCACACACACACATACATACAAATATAACACTATTTTAGATATGGAATATAGCCTGAAACGTTTCCCGAGATTTTGGTCATCCCAGAAACCTCTTAAAATGTGCATTTAAGTGTAAAATAAGTGTAAAAGAACAAAAACAAATCTTAGTTGCAACCTGAAAAAAAACGATTCACAGTGGCCTGCAAAAGTATTCACCCCCCAACCAATAATGCCGCAAATCAATGAATTACAAATTTTGCAGAAACAATTTTTCCAAATGAACTATTTTATTCATGACTGATGAAATCAAACGAAACACTGTTATAGTTGAAGGAGGGTACATGTCAGGAATATCTGCAAAAAACATGTACAAATCAAAATTCTCTGGTTACAAAAAGTATTTATTTAGCCACGAATAGGTCAGTACTTGGTGGAAGAACCTTTTGCAGCAATGACTGCTGTGAGTATTTTTGGGAAGGTCTCTACCAGCTTTGCACAGTGAGATGGTGAAATATTTGCCCATTCTTCATGTGAAAATTTCTCAAGTTCTGCCAAGTTTGATGGGAATCGTCGATGGATTGCAATCTTTAAGTCTTGCCATCAATGTTCAATTGGGTTGAAGTCAGGACTTTGACTGGGCCACTCAAGAAAATATATTTTCTTATTATTCAGCCACTCCAGCATGGCTTTAGCTTTGTGCTTTGGATCATTATCCTGCTGAAATGTGAATCTCCTACCCAGTTTCATATTCACGGCTGACTCAAGGAGGTTTTCATCAAGGATTCTCCTGTATTTTGCACCATCCATTGTCCCTTCTATCCAGACAAGCTTGCCAGTCCCTGCTGATGAAAAGCAGCTCCAGAACATGATGCTGCCACAACTTTGCTTGACAGTTGGGATGGTGTTGACTGGGTGATGTGCAGTGTTAGACTTGCGTAGAGTCTGGGTAGTATGACATGTCTTCCACTTCTTAATGATGGATTTCACCGTACACAAAGGGATAATGAGTGACTTTGAAATCTTCGTATGACGGTGCTTCTCCACCACTTCATGTCTGACTTCTTTGGAAAGCTCCTAGGTCTTCATATTTCCCTTGAGGTTGACCATATCAGTTGCACCTTCAAACTCCTTTGGTAAATGGAGGAGCCTAATTTTTAAGTTTAACAAGTGATTACATGCAGGTGAAAACTGTTACACTTATTTTGTAATCTTTCAAACAAATAATTTGCTCCTGAAGTAATTTAGGGTTCATTACGCAAAGGGTTTGAATACTTTTGCAACTAAGAATCATCAGATTTTCTCTGTTAATCTAACTTATTCACAATGCATGTGCATTTTTTAAGCTTTATCACTTTGGAGTAGTTTGTGAAGACTTCATTTTATCAAGTTTGATTTGAAAGCATCATGAAATATGCTCAGGTGTCATCAAAATATGAAAACTTTGGAGGGGGGGTGAATACTTTTGGAAGCCACTATGTACATTTTCATATTTTATCATAGCATTGAAGATGTTTACTTTACCAAAGGCAGCAGCCATTGCTGATATATTTGCTGCAGAAGACTCAGCTTCTCTGGCAGCAGATCTTGCATTTCCATCAGCAACCCTTCTCATTTTTTCCTGTTCTGGAGTTTGAAATACTCAGGCAGCAGCCATTGCTTCTCTGTTGGCTGTTTGCCTGACTGCTTGTTGTTCTGGTGTTTGATTTTGTCACGCAGCATTTATTGCTTCCTGGTTCCTTCCAAGTCGTTTTTCTCTTTGTGTTGGCGTCTCAGCAGTTCGGGAAGCAGCTTTTGCAAGCAGCTTTTTTGCCAATTTGCATCTTGTTGATTGTCTTTTCTTGGTGGGAGCAATGCTGTGAAATAAAAGATGAATTTTGTACTGATGTGGGGGGTGGGGGGGGGGGAGAGACAGAGACCGAGACCGAGAGACAGACACAGAGACAGAGAGACAGAGAGACAGAGAGACAGAGAGACAGAGAGACAGAGAGACAGAGAGACAGAGAGACAGAGAGACAGAGAGACAGAGAGAGAGAGAGAGCAAGAGCGAGAGAGGGTGAGAGAGACAGAGACAGAGCGAGAGAGACAGAGATATGGCATGGGAATATTTAAATTGAAGCTTTAATTGACTTACCTTTAATTCCCAGAGTTTGTAGATCATCGTTCACGATGTAATCATATTTTCAGCAACCTTTATTTTGCAGAAAAGATGGAGAGAGAGAGAAAGGGAGGGAGGGAAGTTAGAAGACAGACACGGAATGGAAATGGTGAAATATCGTTTCGGTTTTTTGTTCCTCATGGTATTTTCAACAACCTTTAAGATCCCAAAAAGAGGAGGCAGGAATTTCGCATGGGAATATTGAAAATGAAGCATTATTTGATTTTCCTTTCATTCCCAGAGTTTGTAAATTGTAGTTCACCGATTAGTTGGTCGATGCTCCATATTACAAATATCCTCTGCTCAGTCTCTGATCATTCAACCTTTTAAAAAAAGAACACTCAAGTGTTTTTGCCTCCCTCCTCTGAATTTGGCTGTTGCATTTTCCCAAACTTACTACCAAACCGAATTGAAATATACATACATATATATATATATATATACATATATATATATATATATATATATATATATATATATATATATATACATACATATATATATATATATATATATATATATATATATATATACATACATATATATATATATATATACATACATATATATATATATACATATACATATATATATATACACATACATATATATATACATATATATATACACATACATATATATATATATATATATATATATATATATATATATATATATATATATATACATATATATATATATATACATACATATATATATATACATACATATATATATATATACATACATATATATATATATACATATATATATATATATATATATATATATATATATATATATATATATATATATACATACATACATACATATATATCGTACTCGGTTTATCTTATTATTCAAACAAAGTTTCAAGTTTGTAGCTGTCACTCATCATCATGGAGTTATGATACTGATAAACACATACAAACAGGTTATTGTATTAGTATGGATTTCACACTCGCTCTGAGAATGCGACTCTGAGAATATGAACAATTAACACAAAGCACAGCACAGCACAGCACAGCAATTTCAGATTAACTTTGCACTTTAACAAGCTCTCACACAAAAGAACAGGCATAACAACCACATTACTGTTAACTTTTATTGTTCTATTTCGGAGAACCTAATTTGTTTTAAGCCGGCTGTCCTATTAATCGTTTGGTTATGTACATTAACTATCGTACGTCACAATCGAAAGAAAGCAGCATGCCGTCAGTGTCGGTACCCGAGCTATAATCTGCTCACAGTTGAGCTCCAATAGGATACACAAGTTAATTATAACCGGTATGATCATGATGTGGACGTTTTTAAATTCAAATAAAGGAAGAGGTGAAACCACCATTACAATAAATTTAGTGACGACTGTGGGTCGATATAAAACAATTTAGCGATCAAAGCAGCACGAGTGAAAACGACTCATTAAAAGGAACACTGAAAGACCTGCACAGTACTGTCCCTCTCACAAGATTCAACACTCGTATTTTACATTCAATCTATCTTCATTGGAAGAGGAAGAGGAAACAAAGTGTTTTGAAACTTCAAATCAACGTTTCCAGCGCTTCCTCGGTGTTAAATAAGCAAACGAGAAACCAAAATGCACAAACCGTCAAACAGAAGATTTACTTCAGAAGATTTACCTCAGAAGATTTACCTCAGAAGATTTACCTCCTCAGAAGATTTACCTCAGAAGATTTACCTCAGAAGATTTACCTCAGAAGATTTACCTCAGAAGATTTACCTCAGAAGTTTCTGCGCGAGGACGAGCGTTGACGATACAATTAATTAAATTGTGGAAGCGGAAGAAAACCTCACCGGATGTTTCTCTTCGTTCCTATTTCCAATTTTATTCTTCATCAAAGCGGCATCTAATTAGCTCCATCGAAAGTAAAATGTTGTGAAACTAAAAAAAACGAAGCAAGCAAATTTGAAGGAATGCGTTACATCTTCTGGACTTGAGCTCATTCAGATTCGACTGTGCGTTCGACTGATAGGATTATGGCTTTTCACATTGCACACGGCATTGTGTGGCCACCGCACAGCCCCCTTTTTGACGCACACGCCGCCATGTTGCTCGGCCCAGCACATCATTCACTGCATCCTATCCATCCATCCATTAGGGACCATACTCTGTGAAGAGCGTTGGTGCTGCCTAAGCAGTCTCCTTGGCTAGTGGGCACAATCCTGGACGGGTCGCCACTCTGCCACAGGATACCAGCATGCTGGCACTCATTTTGCCGACCTCGGAAGGATGACAGGCAGAGTCAACCCCACCTGGTATTAATTCAACGGTCGAGTGGGATTTCAACTGCATCAGGATCCTTGGATCCCAAGCCCACCACCCTAAACATTAAGCCAACACCAAGCATACTGCATCCCGCGTTGCGTTATGTTTATCTGAGAAAGTGTTCACATCGACTTTGACTTTCAACTCAAAATTAACATTCAATATTCAAGATCTCACGAGAATTTATCACGTGAGTCGAAATATATCTGCTACGAGTGGGCCTCACTGACTGATATTAATGATCGGTACCTTCCGAGTGATGTAAAAGCTGAAATTTTGCATGCTAATGGACATCGAAACTGGTACATCGGGAAAAAAAAAATCAGAACCATCGGAAAGCATCCATAAATGAAAACATAAACAAATGAAAACATAAATAAATGAAAATAAATAAATGAAAAAAATGATAACAAATGCAGGTGAGCGACCCGAGACAATGAAGCACGTTAATGTTGTGTGCCGACGGACATCGAAGCCGATACATCGGACAAAAACTTACAGAACCACTGGAAGGCGTCCATAAATGAAAACATAAATAAATGAAAATAAGTAAATGAAAAAAATGATAACAAATGCAGGTGAGTGACCCAAGACAATGGGGAAGCACAGTAATTTCGTGTGCCGACGGACATCGAAGCCGATAAATCGGACAAAAGCTCACAGAACCACTGGAAAGCGTCCAGAAATGAAAATGAAAATAGAAATAAATGAAAATAAATAATAGAAAAAAATGATAACAAATGCAGGTGAGCGACCTGAGACAATGGGGAAGCACGGTAATTTTGTGTGCCGATGGACATCGAAGCCGATAAATCGGACAAAAACTCACAGAACCACTGGAAGGCGTCCATAAATGAAAACATAAATAAATGAAAATAAGTAAATGAAAAAAATGATAACAAATGCAGGTGAGTGACCCAAGACAATGGGGAAGCACAGTAATTTCGTGTGCCGACGGACATCGAAGCCGATAAATCGGACAAAAGCTCACAGAACCACTGGAAAGCGTCCAGAAATGAAAATGAAAATAGAAATAAATGAAAATAAATAATAGAAAAAAATGATAGCAAATGCAGGTGAGCGACCTGAGACAATGGGGAAGCACGGTAATTTTGTGTGCCGATGGACATCGAAGCCGATAAATCGGACAAAAACTCACAGAACCACTGGAAGGCGTCCATAAATGAAAATATAAATAAATGAAAATATAAATAAATGAAAATATAAATAAATGAAAAAAAATGATAACAAATGCAGGTGAGCGACCTGAGACAATGGGGAAGCACGTTAATTTTGTGTGCCGATGGACATCGAAGCCGATACATCGGACAAAAACTCACAGAACCACTGGAAGGCGTCCATAAATGAAAACATAAATAAATGAAAATAAGTAAATGAAAAAAATGATAACAAATGCAGGTGAGTGACCCAAGACAATGGGGAAGCACAGTAATTTCGTGTGCCGACAGACATCAAAGCCGATAAATCGGACAAAAACTCACAGAACCACTGGAAGGCGTCCATAAATGAAAATATAAATAAATGAAAATATAAATAAATGAAAATATAAATAAATGAAAAAAAATGAAAACAAATGCAGGTGAGCGACCTGAGACAATGGGGAAGCACGTTAATTTTGTGTGCCGATGGACATCGAAGCCGATACATCGGACAAAAACTCACAGAACCACTGGAAGGCATCCATAAATGAAAACATAAATAAATGAAAATAAGTAAATGAAAAAAATGATAACAAATGCAGGTGAGTGACCCAAGACAATGGGGAAGCACAGTAATTTCGTGTGCCGACGGACATCGAAGCCGATAAATCGGACAAAAGCTCACAGAACCACTGGAAAGCGTCCAGAAATGAAAATGAAAATAGAAATAAATGAAAATAAATAATAGAAAAAAATGATAACAAATGCAGGTGAGTGACCTGAGACAATGGGGAAGCATGGTAATTTTGTGTGCCGACGGACATCGAAGCCGATAAATCGGACAAAAACTCACAGAACCACTGGAAGGCGTCCATAAATGAAAATATAAATAAATGAAAATAAATAAATGAAAAAATTAATGCAGGTGAGCGAGCAGAGACAATGTGAAAGCACAGTTCGATTTTGCTTATATTGTGTAAGCATACGCCGCTCGTACAGTATACAGTTCAATGCTTGAGCTGCGGAAAAATCCTGGAACAAAACTGATACGTTGTCCCTTATTGGATGACTTGGCAATGATATCCCGCCAATGAGTGAACGTCGATTTTGTGTTTCCTTGGGAAACTTCAGCAAACACTATTTCTCACCTTCAGGCTACAATATCAGCGATTAATGTGAAATATTAGAAGTGTAGACGCGATATTCCGCACTACCTGTGTTACCAAGTACGAACCTGAGGGGTAATCTTTACTTTAACTTAACTATATTGATTCAGAAGGTCCGAACGACTTACGATCGGGAGGCCGATCAGCCTCTCGTTGGTTGTAGTCATCTCCATTTGCGGGTTTTAGGAGGTGGAACGGAATCCTCTGAGAACACAAACAATCCACCTCCATTTGGGTAAATGATCACGTTTGAAGGACCAAGTTCTGATGTTTTCTTTGTTCTCATATTTTTGTTTTGAGGGTTTTTTTAGGATCATCACTGAACCCCACACAACCTCCAACGATCGTTCATTTGCAGTAATTTTCCCAGTTATGGTTTTGATGATCTCAATTGTTCTTCTTGATCTTTGCCGCTGCTCAATCCATCAATGATACAACGTAGAATGTCAGCGCTGTGCAGCTTCCAGGTTCTTTTTCGGGGTGGATCCAGGGGAGAGGGCACCTCTCCCCCTAACCCCCCACCCCCAGTCATTTGTATTTTTTTAACCTCTATCACCAAAGGTGGAGCAGGTTGTTTTCACCCCTGTCTGGTTGTTTGTTATTACGAAACTTAAAAATTTCCATCATATGTCAGTCTGTCTTGTTTGTTACTTGTAATATCGAAGATTTTTGGTCAGTCAATTTTGTTGGGTCGCCGAAACAGGTGACCCTTATTGTCAGTAATTCTGTCTGTTTGTTTGGATGTTCGTTTGTCATCAGCATAATTGGTTGTAAACGTGGGCGGATTTTGACCAAACTCAGGTGGGAGGTACATCTTATGACCTCGTGCTTTGGAAATTGTAATGGTTGCTAGGGATGCTTTGGTTCCCTCGCAACAACCGAAAAATCTTCAAAATCGGTACCGTTCGCGCAAAATCAATTCCGAAAGCCATTATCCCACGTGTTGTTATGAAATTTGGCACGAATGATCTCCAGGTGATGCTCTATCAAATATATTCCGGTTTTTGTGATATATGGAATACTTAACCCGCAGCGCCCCCTACAATTAGGGTATGCGCGAAAATTGGCGAAAATTGAAGGCCCCCTAGCGACCAGGTGAGTGCATCGATACGAATGAAACTTTGCAGGTTCATGGTACTCAAAGAGTACTACAACTTTGCCTCAGCACATATTGACTGATTTCGCTTAGGTCAGGGGTCAAAGGTCAGGGGTCAGTGCAAAAATCGATAATATGCGAGAGCTGGAGGTGCCTTCGCGCCAAATGCTACTCCTCCTAGGGTTATGGTCGGATGGTCATGAAAATTCACACTAATCGTCTGGAATACATTGTGCACAAACGATCGAGCCGGATTTTCGATTTAGATCTTTGTTCACCCACAGCACCCCCTCGAACTTTGGGGATTTCCGATTTCAAACCGCATTTTCGGTACTTTTCATTCAAATGGATACCGAGTAGTTATCAGAAGATGGAACTGGATGAGATTTGATATGCATAATCTAAAGGTGATTCCCTATCCGCTATATGACATCCATTTTGCTCGATACCTTATAGTTTCCATGCTCGGCGACCCATCACCACCTGCCGGCTTGCTATTCTGTCTGTCTGTCTATTTATCACCTACAGGTCACAATTCTAAACCGATCATCATGAAACTTTACCAAGTTGTAGAGGTAGTCTCAACTGAGAAGGTTATTCATTTTGAGGTCAAAGGTCAAAGGTAATCTTGAGGTTAGATTTCTAAAATCGTCATTTTTCATCCGATCGACTTGAAATTTGCACACGATTTACATATTGCGTCACTGAATCGAGAAACCAACTATTTTTGAAGTCAAAAGGTCAAATGGCAACACTCCAGGTCAAACTTCTAAAATCATCAATTTTCAACTGAAAAATCGTCAATTTACATCCGATTAACTTGAAAGTTGAACAGGATTTGCATAGTCCATCACTGAATTGGGAAATAACTATTTTTGAGGTCAAACGGTCAAAGGTCAAACTTCTATAATCATCAATTTTAATCTGAAAAATAATCAATTTTCATCTGATTGACCTAAGATTTGAATAAGATTGTCAACTTTAATCTATCTATAATTCCAGCGTGTGTGTGTGTGTGTGTGTGTGTGTGTGTGTGTGTGTGTGTGTGTGTGTGTGTGTGTGTGTGTGTGTGTGTGTGTGTGTGTGTGTGTGTGTGTGTGTGTGTGTGTGTGTGTGTGTGTGTGTGTGTGTGTGTGTGTGACCGGTTTCTCGACAACCACTGGTCCGATCTAATTGAAACTTGCCAGCTATATTGCTGGGGACCTGAGTATGTGCCTTTTCAAGGTTTGATATTAAACGGACAAGTGTTTCTCAAGTTATGGCCATTTATTTACCAAACCAATGACAGGACACGGTGCTGCGACCATTTATTTACCAAACCAACGACAAGACACATTGCTGCGTAGGCCGGTGCACGGGCGGCCGACGATGACGTCACGGGCCATGCCGGTTACGATGGGGAAAGGCGCCTTAGTTACCGTAGGAGTGGCAATGGTCAATGGCAGCGAATGTCATGGCAAGCAAAGACAGGGAGGTAAACTTGATTTTAATTTGCATTTTAATTAACTCTGTGTGTGTAAGTATCACAGCAGTTGTTACTTCAACACAAGCGATAATTTGTGGAATGCACGTGAACATTCCGTACAGGCACGCACCACTTCCGGATAGTGATGACTTACTGTATTCTAATAATTTCTCGATATCTTATGCGCATTTATAGATAAACACAATGCCCCAATCCAGTCGTCGTTTACGAGAGCGAAGGAACGGACTATAAAACACAATATTGAAAAAAAAAAAATTTTGCACGTATGGGCACATACTAGTATTAATATAATGGGCAATTTGATGTATCCATGGCAACCTTTGGAGAGGGGGGGATTTTGCAAGTATCGTGCTCTGCACGATGTCTTTTATTGTTATTCTGTCTGTCTGTTTGTTATTTGCTTACAGGTCACAATTTTCAACCGATCTTCACAAAACTTTACCAAGCTGTAGAGGTGGTCTCAACTGAGAAACCTATTGATTTTGAGGTCAAAGGTCATCTTGAGGTCAAATTTCCAAAAGTCATTTTTCATCCGATTGACTTGAAATTTGAACTGGATTTGCATAATGCGTCACTGAATTGGGAAACCAACTATTTTTGAATTCACACGGTCAAAGGTCATCTCAAGGTCAAACTTCTAAAATAATCAATTTCAATCTGAAAAATAATCAATTTTCATCCGATTGACCTGAGCTTTGATAAAGATTGTCAATTTTAATCTAAACAAAATGGGCATTTTGATGTGTCCACAGAAACCTTTGGAGAGGGGGTTGGATTTTGCAAGTATTGTGCTCTCCATGACATCTTTTTCTTGTTTATTTGTTTGTCTGTTTTTTGTTATGCCAAAATTTGAAAATTTTCATCATACGTTGGTCTGTCTCGTTCGTTTGTTTGTCTGTGAGTGTGATAACTCATGAACGCTTTCAGCTGTCTTCATCAAACTTTACCAGAGGATTCTGAAGGACAAACGTGAGGCTGTCAATGTTTTTTGACAATGTGTGTCAAAGGTCAAGGTGACAGTGACGTCACTTGCATAAATAAAAACAAATGACCAAAAGTGTTTGCACGACGTGACGTCAAACTTGACACAAATGAGTTGGAAAACATCGCCTACAAATTCTGAGTAGATTTGATTGTTTGATCATTAATAAAACCAAATATTTCTGTAGGGGCTGGGAGACAGATGATGCATTTCCAAAATGGTGACAATCCATTGATGTATAACGTCGTTTCCATGGCAATGAAGTCACCCATATTAAAGTATAGGGTTTTTTTAGGGACAAAAAAGACAATAACTCAAAAACGCTTCAAAATACAGGTATGAAATTGCAACCATGTTCAACGGTCAAGGTGACAGTGATATAATTCCATGATTTTCATCATACCTGTCAGGCTATGATTTTTCTCATATTTGCCTGATGCCTTATTGTTACTTGCAAAATTGAAGATTTTTCAAGTACATTGGTCAGTCGATTTTGTTTCTTGGCGAAAAAAATTTCGTTAAGTATGTTGCTCTGTAGGGTTTGTCTGTCTGTCTGCTTGTCATACGATTTTTGGCCACAGTTTCCAAGCGATAGTTCTGAAATGTGTTATGTATGTAGATGACTGGTCAAGGACAGCAACCCTTAATTTTGGTGAATATCCGAATCCGAATCCGAGAATTTTAAAAGTGATTCTTCACCATTGAAAGATAGGGCCAAAAACGATATAAAGCACAATATCTCAAAAGTTTATGGATGGATTCCGCCAAAACTGGGTGGACAGGTTGGGTATGTGACAAGGACGAAGCGATTCAATGTTGGTGAAGATCCGAATCCGGATCCCGAGACGAGAATTATTTAATTTTTAAATGATTCTTCACCATTGAGAGATGGGGCAAAAAACGATATCTCAAAAAACGACATTACATGAGATCTCAAAAAGTTGTGCATGAGTTATGATAAAACTCGGTGGATGAGTTGGTTAGGTGACAAGAACAAACCGATCAGATATGACTGATCAGTGGCACACAAAATGTAACCTATTCAGCCTAGCGGAGGCATGTGCTCCATTGAGTCAGGTCATGTCAGGTATGGGAGCATGCGCCGGAGCAGCGCGTTGCTGCGTCCACTTTCTGCCGGTATTCCAGGGACCTCCGTCTGGCCATCCCCCAGGCAGATGCCTGGCCCATCCCCATCTCCTTGAGATGCCGATCAACCTGCTATAACCAAGAGGCACCTGGTTGGACCATTGGCCTCCTCCACTCACTAGACTCCCTCGTTGAGAGAATCTGGTGAGCAGGATCATGGTCAGGAAAACTAGCCACGTGTCCATACAGCCATATCTGACGCTCACGGACTATGCAGGTAACAAATATCATTTGAGTCTCTTTCAGCAAGCGCTTGTTGGACACAAAGTCCGACCAGCGATAGCCGAGGATTCTCCGAAGAAACCTGGTACCAAAGGAATTAAGTCTCCGTCTCAGATCCTTGGTCAGAGTCCAAGTCTCACATCCATAGAGCAAGACTGGAAGCACCAAGGGCCTGAAGACTCGGACTTTCGTCCTTCCATACAAGTACCGGCAGCGCCACACCCCATGATCCAGTGAATCCATGACTCCCCAGGCCTGACCCAGACGTCTATTGACCTCTGGCTCACAGCCAACAGAGACATGAATATCACTGCCAAGGTAAGTGAATCTCTCCACGACCTCAACATCCTCACCACAAACAGGCACAGACAGGACAACAGCATCCAAGATGTCATTGAAAGCCTGGATCTTAGTTTTGACCCAGGAAACCCGTAATCCCAGTGGTTCCAACTCCTCATTCAGCACCTCGAGGGCCCCCAAAAGGATATCGAGGGCCCCCAAAAGTCTCCGCAAAGATGACTGCATCATCTGTGAAATCAAGGTCAGTGATCTTGACATTCCCAAATGATGCACCGCAGCTTGATCTCTCCGACATCCTCCTAGAATCCAGTCCATACAAGTGCTGAAAAGTGTGGGGGCCAGTACACACCCCTGACGAACTCCAGTAACAACTAGAAATAAGTCAGTGATGGTACCACCACATCTCACAGCACTCTCAGGACCAGAGTAGAGTTCAAGCATCAGATCGATCAGTTTTGGTGGCAACCCACAAAGACCTCGAATCCTCCAGAGGCATCCTGATTCACTGAATCGAACGCTTTACAGAGATCAACATAAGCTGCAAGCAGCCCCTGCCGAAACTCTCGTCTGCGTTCGGTGAGGACCCGAAGAGCAAGGATACAGTCAATCGTTGACCTCTTTGGTGTAAAGCCTGGATTGGGAAACCAACTATTTTTGAGATCAAAAGGTCAAAGGTCAACTCAAGGTCAAACTTCTGAAATCATCAAATTTATCTGAAAAATAATCAATTTTCATCCGATTGACCTGAGCTTTGATTAAGATTGTCCATTTTAATCTTAATGAAATGGACAATTTGATGTATCCATGACAACCTTTGGAGAGGGGGTGGATTTTGCAAGTATCGTGCTCTGCATGACGTCCTTTTTACTTCCGAAATCTAAAGATTTCATAAGTATATTGATCACTTCCGTCCTCTGTTTGTTTGTTTGTTTGTTGGCACAATAACTCAAGAACGGAAGAAGCTACCAATGTCAAATTACACCATGTGATTCAGGAGGGTGATGGCTCGCGCTGATTAGATTTTGGTCACAGTGAGGTCAAACATTCGATTTTTGATGGTTTGGTACAGAATCATCATAGAAACTTCTGGTTTGCGTCGCTACCTTCTCGAGAGACAGCTTTTATTAGACAAGGTCAGAGGTCAAGTTGACGATTTCGTAAGTCCCAGTCTATGACTGCTTGTTTGTTTGTTTGTCTGTGTGTTTGTTTGTTTGATATCTCAAAAAGTTGTGGATGTATTCGGACGAAATTTGGTGGACAGGTTGTTTGTGTGACAAGGACAACTTGATTTGATTTTGGTGAAGATCCAAATCCAGATCCGGATATGAGAGTTTTTAAATATTTAAAGTGATTCTTCACCATTGAGAGATGGGGCCAAAAATGATCTATAGCACGATATTTCAAAAAATGGTTGGACCCGATACGTTCTACTGGATCAGGCGTCCCATGGCAGAGGTATGCGCTCCACCGAGTGCCCTTCTCGTTTCATTTTTATTAAAGTGTATATAACCAAAGATGTGGTCTCGGAATGTGAGATCACCCGATATTCCTCAGATCACAGCTGATGTTGACCACAGCATTCAACATGGAACTGATTTGTACTATTCAGTTTGTTTCCATGGTGGATACTTGATGATTAACGAATTACTGAAATTGTTTGTCAGCGATGCTTCTTTTCTCCTCACCTTTCATGGAGTAAGAAGTGGAATGGTGTCCCAAATATCAAAAAATCCAGAGTCCCCATAATTCTGTTTGAATTCGGCACTCGGTCTATGCTTTCAACACTCAAGAACATGCTTTTTGACCGGGGGAAATTTTCCAGGACATACAATTGGCATCAAACTGAGGGCAATCTCAGTTCTTTCCACAAAGCTCGGAACAAGTGTGTATCTACCCTCAGGAGAGCCAGAAAACAACATCTTTCTCATCTCAAGTCTGAACTCTCAAACCTCTCTCCCTCCTCAAAATCCTGGTGGCGTTTAATCAAATCTGTTTCTGGTGTATGTTCCCCCTCCATCCCTCCCTTACCTCAAATGGCCGCACTGCTGATTCCACACGTGATAAAGCTGAATGTCTAAACTCGGTGTTTGCAGCTAAATCTTGTGTCCTAAACCCATCACTATCTCTACCCACTTTACCCAGTCGCACTCAACTGTCCCTGGACTCTGTATCCTTTTCTCCTGACAAGGTGGAGAGCTTGCTTTCAAACCTCGAGTCAGATTCTGCAACCGGTCCAGACGGCATCAGCCCACGTGTCCTCAAAGCCTGCTCTTCTGCTCTTGCTCACCCTCTCTCTGTTCTATTCACCCTCTCATTTTCCCAAGGTCATCTGCCATCTGCTTGGAAATCTGCTAACATCACTGTCCTGCATAAAAAAGGTGCAAAAACAGATCCCTGTAACTACAGACCAATCAGCCTTCTCCCAATCATCAGCAAGGTGATGGAATCCATCATCGCTTCAGACATGAAATCCTTCCTCTTCTCCAATGGCTTGATTTCCAATCATCAATTTGGTTTCAGACCAGGTCACTCTACCCTGGATATGCTGCTTCTGCTCTCCCATCAATGGATGGAGGTCCTCAATGCCAGACAGGAAATCCGAGCCGTATCCCTGGACATATCACGTGCTTTTGACACAGTCTGGCACCCTGCACTACTCACCAAACTCTCTTCCCATGGTATTCAAGGCCATCTCCACTCATGGCTCGCAGACTTCCTCTCCTGTCGCAGTCAACGTGTGGCCCTAAATGGAGTTCTTTCATCCCCTCTTCCTGTGCAGGCTGGAGTTCCTCAAGGTAGCGTTCTGGGCCCTGTTCTTTTTCTGGTTTTCATCAATGATCTCTCGGACTCTCTGGAAAATCCTCTATTTCTCTTTGCCGACGACTCCACCCTCTGCCGTACCATCTGTCATCCCTCAGAGCGGCAAGCAGCAGCTTCTTCGCTCACTGCAGATCTGGATAAAATCACAAACTGGTCCAACACGTGGAACATGTCTTTCAATCCAGACAAATCTCACACTCTCACTATGTCTCTTCGAAAGGACCATTTACAAAACCCCCCCCATCCACTTTCTCAACAATCCTCTGGAAGAAGTCTTTTCCTTCATGCTTCTAGGTCTCACTATCTGCCATGACCTTTCCTGGGAAAGTCACATTTCCAACCTCGCCTCAAAAGCCAGTCGCCGACTGGGAATCCTCCGTCGTGCTAAGTCCTTCCTCGGCCCTCTTGAGCTCCTGACCACTTACAAAGCTTTTGTCCGTAGCCTGATGGAGTACTGCTCTCCCCTCTGGGCTGGTGCTCCTGCCTCCCACCTTTCTCGGCTTCACGCTGTCGAAACCAGGGCTTTTAAGATCATTGGCATCTCCCGCAATGAAGCTGAGTCTTTGGGCCTCTCACTCAATCACCGCAGGTTGGTCGGTGGTCTTTCTGTCTTCTACAGACTCCTCTCCAGCCTTGCCCCCCCTGCTCTCTCTGCGATTTGTCCCCACCACATTTCCACAGGGCGCTCAAGGTCCGCCAACAACCCCCTTCTGGTAAAACTACCAAAATCACGAATCACTGCTCATCTTCACTCTTTCATTCCTCTTTTTTCCCGCCTTTGGAATAAACTTCCTCACTCTATTCTTTCCCATTCTTCCCTGCAGGCTTTCAAAACAGCTGTTCACCACCACCTCTTATCTTCCCCCATCCAAATCCTCGATCTTTTCTACCCCCGATAATCCACCCAAGCCCACTTCCTTCATTTCTCCTGCTTTCCTTCCTGAAAGTCCCTGAAATGTCCATCTTCTCTTCGCCATGTTCCCCGTCCCATCCCCATCCCTCTCCCTTCCACAGTTCACCTAATGTGTCTGTTCCCCACTGTTTTGTCCCTTCCACTCCCGCCCCTCTTGTCTCATGCCTCCTTGCTGTGAGTTGTGTTTTAGCTCTACGAGCCTCGACCAAGGTATACAAAAAAAAAAAAAAGTGTTGGAGAAGAAAGCTTCTCCAACACAATAAGTGATTCAAATAGTCGAGATGCTGAAGGTAAAAGTTCAGCTTATGGCAAAACCAGAATTCTGAAGGTCACTTCCATGTCAAAACTTGTTCAATACGTCAGACATTGATTTGTTTTGATCACGATGTCATTTGTTTCATGATATGCAATGTGTGCTTTTCATTCAATTGGATTTTTATGATGAGACAATAAATAAAATTAATGTTGAGTTTTGAGGTGTTTCCCTGAATTCCTGCTTCTCCGCCCAAGTCCTTTCCATTTGTGGCCTATCTACCGACATAACACACACCATTTGTCTCTGTATCACCACCCATGCCATAACTATCTGGCGCTCCCATCTTTCGACACTCACCACCTGCTTGCTGATCTCTTGCGATACTATTATTCCCACGGCATTATTCCTTCCATCCCCACCTACGTGCAACAGCTTTTATCCTCCAGCCAACCTCCTTTCCATCTGGTCACCTGCACACACAACACTTCCAACCTTCTTCTCTGTATCATCTCCATCACCTCGACTCCTATCCTCCTCCCATCAATCCCACATTCAAACTACCTCGTCGAACCTCGCTTCTGAACCACTGCCCACCTTGCAGAGCCAGTACCATCTTGATCGGTTTGGGACACCCAGGTCATCAATCAGCAGTGCTACCCAGGCTGACCTGCTAGACCAACTACCCGAGCCTGTTATCATAATATCGTGTGCACACATACACCCCGCTGCTCTCTCTCCACTCACTCCCCACCTCCACCCTTCCCGCCCCTCTCCCTCCACACTCGACTCCTTTCTCCCATCCTTGAGGCACTCATCCCCACACACTCCTGGCCGTGCAGGATCGACCCACAAAGGAAAACCATAATGATAATAATTACGTTAATGATGATAATAATAGATACACAATAAAAACGATAACAATGGTAAATTGTAATGACAAGTCTGAAGACGACGATGGTTCACGAGCGGTATTTGAGGATGTAGATTGTTTCAGAAGTCAAGGGTGAGACAATGTGATAATGTTTGACCAAGTTATAAAAATGATCAACATGATGTGGTACGAGTGACAGGTTATTAGCTGCAAAATGTCGAAAACCCGGTTTCGTTAGACAATTTTCAAAATTTGACCTTTGCAGAACCTTTAAAGGTCTCAAAACAATGTGGACATTAAAATAAGGAAACAGGATATGTGCTATAGCTTATTGGAGTTAGTTCGTCGAAGAAGGTCGAAAGCCCGGTTCGATTCCCACAACTTTGAAAATTTGACCTTTGTGAACTTTAAAGGTCAAAGGTCAAGGATTATGACCTTTGATGCAAAACTTCCTCTGGAACATTCCAGGAACAATATAACGTCATATAGGCTAAATGGCATTTCACACTCCTTGGATTATCCATACTTTGATGAAATCAGCGTAAAAACAAACTTGAAGGGGGCGCCACGGGCAAGGTGTTTGAGATAGAGCAAAATGGTTTGAAGACTTTAGGTGGGGAATGACCTCATGATTATGCATAAAAAATATTGTCATCCCAGCTCTCAAAGTTTGGACGGTCGTATGATTTTTATGTCAAAATTCGCAATTTTCTAAGTTCGTGACCTTGTGACCTTGACCTTGGGACGAAAATGAAAAATCGAGCTCCGTGGGGCTATGCAGGTGCCATTGGGCTAACCAAATACCGAAACCACTGCCAGATTCGACAAACCCCTCGGAGAAGATGGATTTTTTGTCAAAATCGCAATTTTCTAAGTTCGTGACCTTGTGACGAAAATGAAAAATCGAGCTCCGTGGGGCTATGCAGGTGCCATTGGGCTAACCAAATACCGAAACCCCTTTCAGATTCGACAAACCCCCGAGGAGAAGATGCAAATTGAAATCGGCTACCCCCCTAAAAACACGTTTTTTTGGGCGTGGCTCCGCCCATAATGGGTGCACCACGCCCATTTTCAGGAAAACACAACTAGATCATGATATAAACCTCCCACCAAAATTTTGTCAGGATCGGATCAAAACCCACGGAGCTATGCTTGGGACAGACAGACAGACAGACAGACACACAACAATAACGAATATAGTGGTCACTTATTTTTTTCGTGAAAATATTTTTTCGTGAACCAATTATTTTTTTCGTAAAAATATTTTTTCGTGAACCAATAATGGGATGCGAGTACGTCTATTAATTACGTACTCTTGAAACTTGATTACGTCTATTAATTACATCCAATTGGAACGTGTGTCTACTAATTACATACCACTGAAATGTGTGTACATTTCTTAATTCGGTACGATTGGAATGTATGTCTATTAAACACATACAATTGGAGCACGTGCAAAAATAAGACAGCAACTATGAGTGTCTTATTTTATGATGTCACTTTTCTTTCCATGCTCAGCTTGGTAATCAAGGAGGGATTTCCTCTTTCCCATGGCTGCCAGCCTCTGGATTTGTCCGTATTGTCCTTTTAAATGCAGAACTTCAAGCAAGGAATGAGCACGTACTATTTTGAAGTCTTTAGTATGACTTGACTGGGGTTCGAATCACCAAACTCCTAACAGCCTCGCAGCTTATGCTCTAACAACTATTCCACCAAGTCTGGTTGATGCTCCAACCATGAAGCCACCGATTGTTTCTTGCTTCTCCTTGAGGCTTGACTCTATACAGAACAAACATATATATATATATATATATATATATATATATATATATATATATATATATATATATATATATATATATATATATATATATATATATATACATATACAGTAAGCGGTAATCCCTCGCTATATCGCGGTTCACCTATCGCGCACCCGGTTCATCGCGGGTTTTCCCTTGGAACCTAACTAATTTTTTCTGCGGATTCCCCCGGTACATCGCGGTAATGACATATAAAATATAAATTATTTAAGCAATAAATTATAACGCGTGGTGCTCGACCAGTCACACAACACACGAGACAAAGTTTCGCTTGTGAACTTCAAATATTTTCTACGTTTTTTCTCCAAGCCCCACGATGCCGCCCAAACGCCCTGCACCTTCAAAGGCCTCTGGCAAGGAACCGAAGCGCCAGAGGAAGGTCCTGACGCTCCAGGAGAAGGTCAAGGTGCTTGATATGCTTCGGGAAGGAAAAAGGTTTGCCGCAGTTGGACGAGCACTGCTAAACCGACCAGACCAGACGAGTCGATCTCCGGCACCTCAAACCCGATCACTGCCAAACCGACCAGACCAGACGAGTCGATCTCCGGCACCTCAAACCCGATCACTGCCAAACCGACCAGACCAGACGAGTCGATCTCCGGCACCTCAAACCCGATCACTGCTAAACCGACCAGACCAGACGAGTCGATCTCCGGCACCTCAAACCCGATCACTGCCAAACCAGACCAGACCATACGAGTCGATCTCCGGCACCTCAAACCCGATCACTGTCAAGCTGACCAGACCAGACGAGTCGATTTTGTTGGGAGGCATCCATTCATCCCGGATTTTCACTTCTCGCGGGAGGGGGGTGGGGTTTGGAACGTAACCCCTGCGATAAACGGGAGATGACTATATAGATATATATATATATATATATATATATATATATATATATATATATATATATATATATATATATATATATATATATATATATACATACACATACATGCAGAGTGTGACGAGCACGACACCGATCGCCATTAGCCACAGTCCAACACCAAATAATCGCATCCAACACACTGGCCTCGGCCCATTGACTGTCAAACTGACAAATGTTACATGGTCAAAATCAGTTACATATCAAACAGAGCCACCAGCCAGCTTTGAGGTTTATTTACCCTCATTAGGATGGCATACCGAGAAATACCCCACCAATGATGACCACATACGTCGTTGATACATCAGACGCACCTCCTAATTGTTATGGTGAGCATTGCCGCTGATTATGTCTCACACGGAAAAACCGCATAATCTGCACAGAATAACCATCTGTCTGCCACCCACACGATTGTTCCGACTGATGCAAACCATTCAACAGGTGTGTGCGTGCGTGCGACAGAACCAACATCATAAATATATGGAGAAAAAATTACGGGCCCAGATTCAGAATCAAACCCAGGTCCTCAAGCAAACCAAACCAGTGCTCTGCCATCTGAGCTATCTGGGCGACTCACTGGATGAGTAACGCAATTCTTCCACATATACAAGTGCCACTCTCTTTCCCCCACTGCTTAAGGGGCACTCGCTGCCAACCATTGGAGCTGCGAGGGCCTGCTCTCGAGAGGGTCTTCTCCCTGTGTGGGACACATCTACATACGCCATTACAACACCACATGGGGGCGAAGTAATATAATTTGAACTGAACAGGAGAGAACGAACATCATAAATATATATATATATATATATATATGTATATATATATATATATATATATATATATATATATATATATGCACTGTATATGTACACATGTATACATTGTTGTGTTTGTGGGGTGGATGAAGGGATTTCATGAGAAAGAGAGCATTGTATAGAGTTGTTTGGCCTGCGGACGTGTCAGAGACATCTCGATGGAACTAAGCAGAGAGACTGTGAGCTTAAGTGTTATGTGTCACCATATGGGGGGGGGGGTGGTGGTGCCATACTAATTAGATATGAATAGGGGACAATTTCCCCAGCATGTAATCGCCCTCCCTATATTTTTATATTTTAAGATTGGCAGGAAAGGTGGAGAATACATCTCCAAAAATTCTACAAGTGGCAGAAAGCCCCGCCTTCAAATCCGCCTAACAAATCATCATAAATTGCTTTACATTAATGATTTATTTTACATAGCCCGTCACGGTGCTGCAGTGACTCAATACAACTGTCTGTACTTTTTTTTATTTTTTTTTGTATACCTTGGTCGAGGCTCGTATGAGAGCCAACACACAACTCACAGCAAGGAGGCATGAGACAAGAGGGGCGGGAGTGGAAGGGACAAAACAGTGGGGAACAGACACATTAGGTGAGCTGTGGAAGGGAGAGGGATGGGGATGGGACGGGGAACATGGCGAAGAGAAGATGGACATTTCAGGGACTTTCAGGAAGGAAAGCAGGAGAAATGAAGGAATTGGGCTTGGGTGGATTATCGGGGGTAGAAAAGATCGAGGATTTGGATG
Organism: Eptatretus burgeri; assembly: GCF_056783735.1. Lineage (NCBI taxonomy): Eukaryota > Metazoa > Chordata > Myxini > Myxiniformes > Myxinidae > Eptatretus > Eptatretus burgeri. The sequence goes on from NC_140964.1 coordinate 43,548,093, forward strand.
GGGGAAGATAAGAGGTGGTGGTGAACAGCTGTTTTGAAAGCCTGGAGGGAAGAATGGGAAAGAATAGAGTGAGGAAGTTTTCCATTATATTACTTAACCCAAATCTGTCTGCTACGAACTGCTGTGGGAGAAAGGAATGCGAGGAATGGATGTAGGAGGTCACATGCCCTCTGAATGCGCAGGCTGCCAAGGTGGCAAAAGGGGAAGGGTTCTTGTCCGAATGGCTCAAGGAACAGGCTTTGCAGAATTGCTTAGATCTGTGAAATGTCTGATTTGTATTAACTGGAGGAACGATTTATTATGGGATGCGCTGACCCAGCTCAGGGATTGCCTCATTCACTGAGATAACAAAATGCATGTTCATTGGCTCAGGGCATCGTGCCCCATAATAAATCTTTCTCCCAGTCCGGTTCACTTTAATGTAGGAGTGTAGTTGTCCCATTACTCGAACGTGATAGCCTCAACAAAGACCATCCCCAAGGTTCTGTTGACACTCCAGCACTGTGCTAAAGTGCCACCGTTACTGGTCTTTACCACCAGATGTATCTTGCATTGTTTCACCATCTCACGTTATGTCGCAGCATCCTTACCCGCTTCAATGCCGCTGATGTGACACACTCTGCATGTTAGGGCAGAATTTGGAATTTATATAGGGTGCTGGGCTACCGGTGATAGCTCACCTACTTTTTGTGAAGGGCACCATTGAATCTTCAACGTCCACTAACTAATGGCAGTAGATGGGACACCCAGTTTAAAGTCCATCCGAGGGACAGCACACACGTTTATAAGTCACCCTCCCTGTGAAATAACAGGACAGCTTATATCTGGGTCAGGATTCGATCCCAGGTTCTTCTCGGCCATCCTGCCAGTGGAAGGATAGCTGCAAATTAGATGGGATAAACCCGTTCAGGGAATAGGTTTGTGGAGAAATATTCCCAGGTGGAATCAATATCAAAACGCGATGAAGAGGGCAACCAAATTTTTGACAAACGCCAAATTGTAGTCGCTGCCAATTAGCCAGTGCATCAACAATGGATGTGAAAAGCATTCCGAGTTTGGTGCGGAACTTTAAAGCCTTACTATCAGTGGTGCCTCTTCACAGTCGTTTTTCCCTCAACACAAGTCATAGGCCAAACCTTCCTCGTTATTCCCTGCTGCTTGGATTTGTCAGGGCAAAGCGACCATGGTCAGAGTGCAGATTGGTCCCCATTGACCACGTGTCTGCCTGTCAGTCTGTCTGTCTGTCTGTCTGTCTGTCTGTCTGTCTCTCTCCCCTGATTTAACGAAGGCAGGGGTGCAACATCTTGGATGTAGGAGATTTATGAGTCACTTCTGGGAGATCGATGTCGTCGCTGCCTGAAGGAAAAGCCAAAACACAAATCATGCGTACACATGCAGACAAACACAGGAAACAACACCGAACAGCTGTTGAACCAAGGGAAGGGTGGGAAGGGTGACGCAAGTTCCAGGAGTATGCTCGATACCAGCAACATCTTCATGACATCATTTTCTCTCTACTCTCAACAGGGCAAGGAGTAATTTCCTCCTTCCTATGGATGCCCACCAAAAGGGGTCTTTCATGCTATTTACTTTAATTACTGAACATCAAGCAAGGAAGCACCAAGTACCATTTAAACGTCTTCTATGACACAACTCAGCAAGAGTCGAAATCCTACTGCCGACCGACCTCTTCGAACTTGAGCGATGCTCTGACCATTATCCCAATCCGATTTTGACATCTTGGATGACAATTCAGGACCAGGCCACAAAATGAAAGATGCAAATTTATGGACACCCCTATTAGGTTTGTAATCAAACATTTAACCCCTTTTCCAAACCATTCTGTTTCTCATGCTCTATCTCTCTCAACTTCCCCTGCTACCCAACTTCCTTTCCACTTCTTCCCTACACTTGCGACATGCAGATGCTTCAATGCATCTCCACTCCCAAGGAAATTTCAGCTTCAATCACCCACTCCAATCCTGCCAGACCTCAAACTCTGTTCGTGCTTGGATGGGAGACATATCCATCAAATGCTGGGTATTTCTGGGGGACAGCAGGAAAGCACCCTCCCATCAAAAGTCTTGGGGTTGAGAAATATTTCCTTGTGGAGTTCAATTCAACCAAGGCTGGGGTCTTGGTGTTCCGACAGGGGAGAACGCAGTTTGTTTTGAAATGAGGAAGCCGCCTGTCGCATTTCTTTTGGGTTTAGACGTTAAATATCTGACGTATGAATCAAAATCAGAAGGCCATTATGTGTCAGTACCTTTGCTGTGTTTGCTCGCAGTTGAAGATCGAACGGGATATGCAAGTCAATTACAATGAATGAAAACTTTGTTATATCGATTACATGTACATGCGAGACAAAGAAATAAAATCAATTCAAAAATGACAACAGAATGATCTAACTCTCAACTACACCGTGCTTGGAAATCATGTCGAAGACGTCACAAGCTACGTCACTACATGGAGGCCACCACATTTGTTTTCATTGCATTGTGGGTCTATTGTCTATATTATTATCAGGTCAGGCCAGATTACATCTGTGACTTGCTACAGGTCCCATGTAAACTTGTACTAAACTGTTTCATGGTCAGGTTGTTGACGACTAAACCGTCTCCCCCACCAGATTTCCTGGTGAAGAGGGTGCATTGATATGGGCACTCTGCAAGATTGAAAACAAAACCTGTCAAAGGGTGGATGAGCTCCTTGTGAGCCATCCTTATCTCGTGCCCAACTGTCTGCGGACGTCCTCCTGCAGTTGGATGACATTTTTTAGGAGATTGGTGGCAGGATGAGCACTCCGGCCACCATAAAACACTTCATTCCGCAAAACCCATAAATGCAAAGAAAACTGAAAACTCACTCCGTAGGAGTACCTCTTGTGCTGCTGCCCTTCGCAGGGGGGAGTCTCACCCCCTCTGCTCACCAGAGTCTCTCAGCGAGGGAGCCCCATGAGTAGAGGAGGTCAATGGGCTGACCACATGCCTCGTGGTTGCAGAAGGTTGACCATAATCTCAAGGAGATGGGGATGGGCCTGGCATCTGCCTGGGGGATGGCCAGACGAAGGCCCCTGGAGTACCGGCGGAAAGTGGACGCAGCGACGCGCTGTTCTGGCACATGCTCCCATACCTGACCCTGACCTGAAAGATTTGAGGACGGCAACGACGGCCACGGAAGTTTTTGAAACCTTGGATGTTTTACGAGGAATAATGGCTTAAACTGGCCAAACTGCATCGGTGTATGTACGGATGGTGTAATGGTAATGACTGTCAGGCACAAAGGAGTCATGCACAGAAAAAACGAAGTTGCACCCTGTACTGTTTCAAATCATTGTTTCCTGCACAGAGAAACTTGCTTGCAGCAAAAGAGATTGAACCAGGGCTGAATGAGATTATGAACACTGCCATAACCATGATGAAATACTGAACTCCATCCCCAGCTCATGCGTACAGAGGTGAGATGGTTATCCCGTGGGTGGATGCTCACACGCTGATTCAAGGTGAGGGAGGAGCAGAGTTCTTGAGATCTAGCAGAGTTCTTGAGTGGTGAGAAATGGCTTGCTCAACTCAGCTATCTTGTAGACATCTACAATGAAGTAAACAAGCTCAACAACAAACAAAAAAAAACATGCAGGGTGGAAACACAAACAACATTGCCCAGCATAAACAAGTTGAGGCATTGAAAAGAAATATAAAATTGTCGAAAATTCGTGCCTCCTCAGGAACCACTGATATGTTCGAAGAGGTGCATGCATTCATTCAGGAAAGAAACATGAATTTCAGTGTCACCAAATGTCAGGTGACAGTACACTTGTCAGGGATGTTGGACAAATGTAACCATTATTTTCCTGAACCAAAAGAGAAACACGTTGCTTGTTACCAGTGAATTGCAAACCCCTTTACTGAGAACATTACGTAAGCCTGGTCTTGGCTTCGTGGTTCGGGGTGGCGGCTTGGGATCCTCAGGTCCTGAGTTCAAGCCCCGTTGGGCCGCTGAATTAATACACCAGGAGGTTGACTCAGCCTGTCATCCTTCCGAGGTCTGCAAAATGAGTACCAGTGTACTGGTAAGGGGGACACTGCATCAGCGACATAACCGTGTCCCAACCAATGATGCAACCAGCAGCCACAGGCTGCACTCGACAAAGAGAGACAGAGAGACTGAAAAACATTGACACAAAACTTCCATCCATCTCACCATCCAAACTCTTGGAAAAGCTCATTGACTTATCATCCGATGGCACTCTTAGAGCTCGTTTCAATGAAATGCCACCAGAAACATTCTGGGCTCAGTGTGGTCATGAGTTCCAGGTATATCCTGATGCAGCAATGAATGTGTTAATACCATTCAGCAGCAGATACCTGTGTGAGGCTGGCTTTTCAGCCATGACAGCACTGAAAACGAAATATAGGTCAAGTTTACACATTGAAGATGACATGTGTGTCTGCTTTATATCAAAGCTCTCCCTGTGAATTGACAGTATTATTGCTCATCACCAGCAGCAGGCCTCACATTAAGTTGAGCTTGTATTTTAGCTACAATTACAAAAGTCCACCCTGATGATGAGTAAAGCTTTCATTTGTTCCCCTTGCTGGAGGAGAGGGTATTGTGGAAGTAAAATAATTAATTCCATCTCGTGAAATGTGAACATGGACATACATGGTGAAATCGATGCTTTGTTTTAAAAACAAGCCGAGACAGGCTCGATGAATCACATGACAATCATGAATCACTGGTGTTTCTGTGTTGATCTTGCTGAAATAAAAAAAAAAAATTCATGTTGAGATAAGTGTTCTTTGTTCACAAATTATGCACTCATTTCTCTTTATTTGCTTTGAAATTCTTTTAAACAAGATGGAAGTGTGAAATCTATTGTAAAGCATCGGCTGAACTCGCTTTATAAGGAATGGTTCGCATGCGCTGAGATGGAGTCGAGATAGAGATTTAAAAATTGGCTGCAGGATAAAATATGCCGATCAGGTGTGTCACAATGACAAAGTCAGAGCTCATTGCATTTGCAAACAAGGGCTGCTCAAGGTAATGAGTTTCTTTGTTTGCTCAGAACTCATTATGACAAGCCACGAGTGAGTACAATCTCTGACTATGGTCTTGTTAATTCCATACAACTGTAACAAATGTTTTATCAGCCTACTAAATACATTGTGTGCCTTTCTCAATGTTGAAAAAGTGCTCTCCTGAATCCACGAGTAAATGCTCAAAGCGAACATTTCAAACCATATGGCCACAATAATAACGAATGTATAATCCACATACTGGCCCAAACACATCTGGGCCTGGTGGAAGATCTTGTTATTAGTCCATGCTTAGTTAAAATGAAATATTGTTGTAGGCCGGGGGTTTGTGGCGAGGAACGGCCACCAGGTGGAGCAGTAGAGCCGTCTCCCACCGAACACCCGGAATTTAGGTCGTGACTCTCGGACAACTCCGAAAGTCACGGGTCACTTAATGACCGTGCCCGCCAATTCTCTGACGGCGTGGGGTAGGGTTAATAGCCAAATTTCAATATACCTGAGTATCCACGTCGTCAATTTATCGGGGAAGTCACACCCTCAACGGACTCTGTCGAACCGGGTTGTTCGAGCGACCTCGGTCTGGTGTAACCGAGGAATTACCAAAGTCCGTCGGTCCAAACGACAACTTACAGCCCAATCAGCTTACTGGTTCTCAAGCACGAACCGTGCTGGGTCAATCGAAGAAAACAAGGGCAACAAACTGGAACATTAAAACAAGAGGGTTTATTTATAAGGGAGGGAGACACAGAGCAGACTTAATCACGAATAAAATGTAATGTACAATGAGCAATTAACACTTATACAAGTCTACTTAACAGACTGGCCACACACACACACATACACACACACACACACACACACACACACACACACACACACACACACACACACACACATACACACACACACACACACACACACACACACACACGAAATGGACTCTGTCAGGTCTTTATTGGACCCTCCAGCCGAGGAGGATAGGTCAGCTGGGGAGTCAAGGTCTGGCCGGGTACCTTTCCGCCTTATGCGGTCATACCGACTCCAACCTACCACAGTGGGACTCAAACCCACGACCTGAAATCCACGAGCCCACGATCCTGGCTGCTCGACCACCACTACCACAAGGAGCCCCGCAAAAGACCGCAGACCATGATTGCAGACGACCATGACTACAGACCAAAGCAATGGCGAGGATGACTCTAGCGACAAACCCCAAGAGCAATGGCCATGAAGACAACACTACTCTCCTCTTGATGACCACTCTACTCTTCTCTTCCCTCCGGCCACTCGCCTCCTGATTGGACGGTGGCGAACATCCCATCTGGCTGGGCGGGGCCGCACTGAGGTAACTCGTCTTCGGATTGGTTGGGGGCTTCTGAGGTACTCCAATCCCTCATTGGTTGCGAGGCACACCCATCTCGCTTGGCGGAGTCGACCTCACCCCGCCTATGCCCATGGCCCCGAACACGTGCGTCATGGCGATGATGGAGCGAAGGGGAGATTTAATGTAAAAAAAAAAACCTGACAATAAAGAAACCCGCAGCGCACACGTGAAATTCCCATAAGACATAGGGGACGGGACCCTCACTATAAGCACATACTTATCAAAATAACTGAACTGCGGGGGCTGCTGACTGTCTGTGTGCACAAGGCTTCCAAATACGTAACAATATGTACCCCTCTGTTATGTTTTCTGCTCTGATATTTTAACATTTTCTTGATAATGGATCATTGTATACTAATGGTTATTTTATAATGAATAGATATAGTGTGTTCGTTTGGAGGAGGATATTGGGACCAGACTCTGTACAGAGTGTTGTTGCTGCTTAAGCAGTCTCGTTGGCTATTGGGCACAATCCTGGATGGGTCACCACTCCGACACAGTGCACCAGCAAGCTGGCACTCATCTTGCCAACCTCAGAAGGATGACGGGCCGAGTTAACCCCACCTGGTATTAATTCAACAGCTGAGAGGGATTTGAACTCAGGACCCTTGGATCCAAAGCCCGCCACCCTAACCATTAAGCCAACATCATGAATGTGTTAGTTAACTGTGTAACAATATAATATTTTTTTATCTCACTTGGTTGGCAAGTTAAATTAAAGCTGCTTTCATTGGCGCCAGTGAGTCTGGTACCAGTGACATTGCAAAGTCTCATGAACTTTGCTTTCCCATTCAATTGCAAAGTTGTATGAACATGAGTCTCATTAACTCTGTCTTCCCATTGTTCTTCAAAGTTTCATCCTATTTACATGATAAAACAGGAGTCTCATCAGACTGCTGAGGTTATTGACTTCTTACTGTGCTGCAAAGCTGTACCTCATCCGTGCAAAGCAAATGCTCCACTGGCCTGCTGTGCTGAATGCTTATCATTGCCGATGTAAATGAAAGTTTCTCTGTGCGCGCATGCCCTGAAACAAGGCACGCATTCTTTCACTGCGCTATCTTGTTTTATTAAGTACAGAATTGGTTTTTCTTTTTGCTTTGAAGGACCTCATGTTTAACAAAGCTTTCTTGTAGCCTGGTATTGATTAACCAGTACCCTTTGATGCTCTGACCCCTCCGTATTTTCAAATAATAATAGTAATAAATAAAAACAACAACATGTATTCTGGCTTAGAGTAAGAGCTGTGCTTGTATACTTGAGACAGGCCTTTCTCGCCACATATGTTTTTTTGTAATTTTTGCATACCTCGTCGAGGGCTCGTATGAGAGCGAACACACAACACACAGCGAGGGGGGCATGAGACAAGAGGGGCGGGAGTGGGATAGACAAAACAGTGGGGAACAGAGATATTAGGAGATCTGTGGAAGGGAGAGGGATGGGGTGGGGGACACAGGGTATACAAGATGGATATTACAGGGACTTTCAGGAAGGAAAGCAGGGAATTTGAAGGAGGTGGGTTTGGGGTGGATTAACAGGGGAAGAAAAGATTGAGGATTTGGATGGGGGACGATAAGAGGTGGTGATGAACAGCTGTTTTGAAGGTTTGGAGGGAAGAATGGGATTGAACACAATGAGGGAGTTTATTCCAAAGGCGGGAAAAAAAAGAGGAATGAAAGAGTGAAGGTGAGCAGTGATTCGTGATTTTGGTAGTTTTACAAGAAGGGGGTTGTTGGCTGATCTTGAGTGCCCTGTGGAAATGTGTTGGGGACAAACAACAGACAGAGCAGGTGGGATGAGACCGGAGAGGAGACGGTAGAAGACAGACCATCGACCTGTCTGTGGTGAGAGAGTGAGAGGCCCAAAGACTCAGCCTCATCGCGGGAGGTGAGAATGATCCGAAATGCCTTGGTTTCAACAATGTGAAGCAAAGAAAGGTGGGAGGCAGGAGCACCAGCCCAGAGTGGAGAGCAGTACTTCCTCAGGCTGTGGACGAAAGCTTTGTATGTGGTCAGACACTCAGGTGGGCCGAAGAAGGACTTTGCACTATGGAGGATTCCCAGTCGGTGACCGGCTTTGGGGGCCAAGTTGAAAATGTGGCATTCCCAGGAAAGATCATGGCAGATAGTGAGACCCAGAAGCTTGAGTGAAAGGACTTCTTCCAGAGGATTGTTGAGAAAGTAGATGGGGGGGGGTGGTTCCAAATGGTCCTTTTGAAGAGACATAGTGAGAGTGTGAGATTTGTCCGGACTGAAAGACATGTTCCACGTGTTGAACCAGATTGTGATTTTATCCAGATCTGCAGTGAGTGAAGAAGCTGCTGCTTGCCGGTCTGAGGGATGACCGATGGTACGGCAGAGGGCGGAGTCATCGCCAAAGAGATAAAGAGGATTTTCTAGAGAGTCAGAGAGATCATTGATGAAAACCAGAAAAAGAGCAGGACCCAGAATGCTACCTTGAAGAACTCCAGCCAGGACAGGAAGAGGGGATGAGAGAACTCCATTATGGGCCACACGTTGACTGCGACAAGAGAGGAAGTCTGAGAGCCATGAGTGGAGATGGCCTTGGATACCATAGGAAGAGAGTTTGCTGAGTAGTGCAGGGTACCAGACCGTGTCAAAAGCACACGATATGTCTCAGGATATGGCTCGGATTTCATGTCTGGCATTGAGGACCTCCATCCATTTTTGGGAGAGCAGAAGCAGCATATCCAGGGTAGAGTGACTTGGTCTGAAACCAAATTGATGATCGGAAGTCAAGTCATTGGAGAAGAGGAAGGATTTAATGTCTGAAGCGATGATGGATTCCATGACCTTGCTGATGATTGGGAGAAAGCTGTTTGGTCTGTCGTTGCAGGGATCTGTTTTTGCACCTTTTTAATGCAAGACAGTAATGTTTGCTGATTTCCAAGCAGATGGCAGATAACTTTCAGCAATTGAGAGGGTGAATAGAACAGACAGAGGGTGAGCAACAGCAGAGGAGCAGGTTTTTAGGACACGTGGGCAGATGCTGTCTGGACCGGTTGCAGAATCTGAGTCGAGGTTTGACAGCAAGTTCTCCACTTTGTCAGACGAAAAAGACAGAGTTCAGGGACAGTTGGGTGCGACTGGGTAAGGTGGGTACAGAAAGCGATGGGTTTTGGACACAAGATTTTGATGCAAGCACCGAGTTTAGGCATTCAGCCTTTTCATGTGCGGTATCAGCAGTGCGGCCATTTGAGGTAAGGGAGGCGATGGAGGGGGAACATACACCAGAAACAGATTTGATTAAACGCCACCAGGATTTTGAGGAGGGAGAGAGGTTTGAGAGTTCAGACTTGAGCAAAGAAATACGTTGTTTTCTGGCTCTCCTGAGGGTAGATACACACTTATTCCGAGCTCTATGGAAGGAACTGAGATTACCCTCAGTTGGGTATGCTATCCATGAGGCAAAGGCAAGTTGTTTCAGGAAAACTGCCTCGTCACAAGCTTCAGTGAACCAAGGGCGGGAGGAAGGGTAGGATAACTGAAGACGGGAGGGGATAAATCTGTGCATGAGGGAGAGCAACTATTTTTAAAAGAATTCCCAGGATTGAGTTGATTTTGGAGAAAGTAGTGATGGGAGACCAGTCTAGAAGTTTGCGGGCTGCTCGGAGACCCTGCCAGTCGGCCTGAGTGAAATGCCAGACTCGACGGCGGTGAGGTGGTTCTCTGATAACAGCCAGAGAGATGTCCACTTTGACAAGGACGTGGTCAGAAGAACCGATTGGAGCAGGGGAAGAACAGCAGATATTTTCAGGCAAACTTGTCAAAATCAGATCCAGAAGAGATGAAGCACCATTGGTTGAGATCCGGGTCAGGAAATTGACCGATTGAGTGAGTCCCAATGAGTCACAGAAAGCTTTTGCTGAGGTGCCATGACAGGTGAGAGAGGTACCTACACCTAGCCAACTGGCGTGATGACAATTGAAGTCGCCACATATGAGAAAGAGAGAGTTTGGATGGAACATAGAAGTTGGTCCATGTTTTCGGATAGCGAGATGTAAATGGAGTCATCACTGTTTGGTGGACGGTACAGTACACATATAAACATGAGGTGGGAGTGGAGGAGAAGCCGTAGCCAGAGGTATTCCTGGGGGTGTGGGGGAGTGAGGGCAGTGCATGGAGAGTGAGGAATAGAGTCTTTGATGAAGAGAGCAACTCCTCCACCAGGATGAGTCTCAGGTCTGTCATACCGGAGGAGGCAGTAACCAGGGAGAGATACTTGGGAGTCAGGGACGTTTTGAGGGAGGAAAGTTTCTGTTACCTGTATGGCAACCTGTATGGAAAGATCTGGAAGGTTTGAACAAAGGCCCCGGATATTTGAGGTCCACACTGTTAATGAAGAGTTGAGGGGAAGAGACTTTGAGTGCAGGGGGTAGGGAGGAGGGGGAGGGTAGGACAAGGCAGGAGAGGGGGGTAAGGAGAGTTGTTGAAAGAGTGTGGAGGATTGCAGAATAGCTCGGGGAGGGGATTAGATGAGGAGAAAAGGCTCTGTGGTGCTGGGGGAGAGGGGGAGGCAAGAGAGGTGGAAGAAGGCAGTTGAGGATTTGAGGAGGTGGAGTGAGGAGGTGAGAGGGCAGTGGAAGGAGGCAGCTTTGTGGATGTGAGGGTGGGGGCAACTTTGAGAAGGATGAGTGAGGGGGATGAATGGTGGGAGAAAGGTGAGGGGGGAGTTTTTGAGAGAGGTGAGAGGGAGGCTGGGAGGGAGAAGAGTGGGATGGTTGCTTTGAGAGTGAGGGGTGAGAGGAGCGAGTTGGCACTGAAGTTGGAAAAAAAGAATGGTTGATGGAAAGCGAACATTCATAGCAAACTGAGTTTTTTTTTAATTTTTAGGTCAGAAATGCGATTAAACACATTTCTTGATGGATGAAATAAAGGCGAATTAAGAGAATGAAGAGAAGAAACGCTGCAACAGTTGGAATTTTTTAGACAAGGTATGAAGGAAAGGTCGAATTGAGAATAGTCTGTTTAAATACCAGAAGAGTAGTGAATGATACAGTGAAGAATACCACACGTGTGAAAGAGAAAGATGAAGCATTATATTATAAGAGATCGTTATTATTATTGTTTGCGAGAGTTTTCATCAGATGAGGTCATGGAAATGTTGGAGAAAAAAATCGTGAGGTGATTGGTGAATTTGGATCGGTAAACGTGGAAACAGGGGGTGGAAACAGATCACGTGGTTACAGGAGAATCCGTGGTTTTGGGAGGTGTATAATCAAAAATGAATTTATTTATTTATTTATTTTAAATAAGGATTGCGTAACATTCGGAAAAGGGAAGGTTGAAGTAAAATTGTGGAGGTGTATGGTGAATTTGGAATGGTAAACGTAGATTGAAGCTGTTGGGTCGATGAAAAGTATCAGGAAGTGTAGAGAGACACGTGGTAACAGGAGGTGTATCGATACAACGGATTCAAGGAAGATTATTATTTTTGATGGATTTTTGAAGAATCGGGAAGATTCAGGAATGGAGGGTTGGAGGAAGAAATTGTGAAGGTAATGGTGAGAGAGGGTCAGCTCAGGTAGAAGAAAGATGGTGTGCCGGCAGAAGAGGAATCAGGACTCGTGCCTCGTGGGTTTTCAGGGAGAAATGTAGTTTTTTAGTTTTTTTTAATTTTATTTTGAATTTAAGGCAAGAAACAGTGTTTAGTTGGAAGGGATGGGGGGACGTTGGGAAAGTGGGGAAAATTGGAATTGAAGGTAATCGGGAGAGAATACAAATAAAAACGATCGTACTCCTCGAGGGGAAGGATGGGTAGGCCTCAAGGAAGCCGGGAAGACAAGGTCGACGAAAACTCACAAAATATCACGATTTTTTAAACAAAACCGAGCTAGGAACACACAGAAACATGTAGGTGAGAAAATAAACAGTTAAAACGTCACATATAACAACCGGAAACTTAACTTTGAGAAAGTCAACAGAGACCCCGAGAGAAGCTGCTGATGCTGCAGACCCGGAACCGGAAGTGATTATACAATAAACGATCTATTAGACGACAAAGTGTTTTCTCTTCCGTGTAAATTTCCACCACAGTATCAACATGCTTACTCCCATGTCCACTTAATTTCGTCAAACAGTCTTATTCTCATAGAGAGAGAGAGAAAGAGAAAGAGAAAGAGAAAGAGAAAGAGAAAGAGAAAGAGAAAGAGAAAGAGAAAGAGAGACAGAGAGAGAGAGAAAGAGAAAGAGAAAGAGAAAGAGAAAGAGAAAGAGAAAGAGAAAGAGAAAGAGAAAGAGAAAGAGAAAGAGAAAGAGAGGAAGTTTTTATTTTTCCTTCTTATTTTTTAAATATTATAAAGAAGATTTTTTTTTTTTTGTTCCCAGAAAAGGGATTCAAATCGGTATTATTTACATATTTCTTGTGGATTTGTGGCCCTGAAAAGGGCCGTTTGGGTTTGATGAAGCTTTTCGGCAAAACCCGAGGAAATCCTCGTCAGTGCTTTCCTCGTCAAAGACGGCACATAACTCCTTGTCCGAATCAGGGTAGAGCAAGAGTCCCCATCGCTGTCCACGTCACTGCCACCGTCATTTGCAGCCTCCTCCTCTCAAATGACATTGTCCAAATGACAACAGCATGTTGTTGGAGATACAGTATTTCAGATACAGTGTTCCATGGGTAAGAGTAATGTTTTGCCTGTTTTAGATCTGGAAACATTGAGCGTATGACGTCAGCAGAGCAGTTCCAAGATGGTGGCTCTCTTGGAAGCATGCACCAGGGAGGAGCAACGTTCTGTCATCCGCTTCTTGGGAAGTGCGGGTGTGAATCCCAGTGAAATCCATCGCAGAATGAAAATGAAATATGGTGACACATGTTTATCGCTGCAGCAGGTGTACAACTGGGGCAGGAAGTTTAAAAGTGGAGTTAGTTTCGTTTGGGTGTGAGTTGTCGAGGCACCCATCACGCAGACACTTTGCCGAACCCGAGCATGTTGTGAATGATATGGTATGCTAAACCATGGCTAATGTTCTATTCAGAGACCACTTCATCTCGTGTAATGCAATGGTTTTCCCTTTGCACGTGATCAACTCCTGCAACCATTTCTGGTGCGTTGGCTGTGTGAGGCCGGCCCGAGCGAGCAGCGTCCGCCACACTGGACACTCCATTTTTAAACTTCCTGTCCCAGCTGTACACCTGCTGCAGCGATAAACATGCTCTACCATATTACATTTCCATTCTGCGATGGATTTCACACCGTCACTTCCCATGAAACGGATGACAGAACGTTGCTCCTCCATGGTGCATGCTTCAAAGGGAGTAGCCATCTTGGAACTGCTCTACTAACGTCAAACGCTCAATGTTGCCAGATCTAAAACAGGCAAAACATGACTCTTACCATAGATATAACATATGTCATGTACAACTACATACTTTACATCCTCAAATATATATCACCATTTTAAGGTTACTTATTGACTGCCCCTCGTATAAACGAGGGAGAATGAAGAGAACCAGGAAGAACGAAGAGAACCAAAGGAAGCCAAAAGAACCAAACAGTACTGGTACTTCTTAAAGCTCCACCGTCCCATGTGGATCCTCGCTCTCATGAGATTCTTATTCTTCCTTTTAAATCCATTTCCTGCCCTCGTAGAGAAAATTTCTCGGGGTTGATTGGTTGTTCCTAGTTTTAAACCACGCTCTGCTCTCCAGCATCTGCGATCATAGTGTCCGCATGTAAGTCACGAGCATGGTGGATTAATTCTGCCTGCATCGGATATTCATGTAGAAAATGATGCATGTAAAAAGATCATCACCACGACAAGTCCCTCATCTACCCACCCCTTCTGCTGCGCACGAACAATGATACCGGCTGGAAAGTGGTCTTTGGGGAGTGTCTTCCTCTTGAACGCGACATACGAGGGAAGCTTGCCCCGCTAGCTTATTGAGATGGATTAATGGACTCCAGCTATTGTGAATAATTCTTCTTTTGATGTGAGATCAGGTGTTCTTCTTTTGTGTTTAATGGTGTTTTCAGAGCCGTGAGGCTCGATACACGCCACACACCTAAACTCCGGGTGTCTCTGGCCATTACTTTATTTAATTTCTGCACACGGTTAAGAAAATGCTGAACAAACTCTTAATCTGAACTTTAAATGGCGAAATTTCGAAATTTAAATGGTGGAATTGAGCTTGACAGCAGGTTCCGACTGCTGCAAAAGAATATAATTGCAATTCAACATTGATCATTTTTAGACTGATTTTTTTCAAAACCCGTATATTAACCGCACCCCCAACTTTTACCTTTTTTGCTGATAAAAAAGTGCAGTTTATACACCGGAAAATATGGTACTTGGTGGAAGCACCTTTGATAGCAATTACAGTTGTGAGTCTGTTGGGATAGGTCTTTACCAACTTTACACACCTTGATTGGGCAATATTTGCCCATTCTTCTGAACAAAACTGTTCTAGCTCAATCAAGTTGTGTGGGGAGTGTTGATAAACAGCCATGAAGTCTTATATTTTTGATTGGATTTAGGTTGGGGCTCTGACAGCTACTCAAGGACATTCATATTTTTGTTCCTCAGCCACTCCAGTGCAGCTTTGGCTGTGTGCTTCGGGTCGTTGTAATGCTGAAAAGTGAACTTCCGTCCCAACTTCAGCTTTCTTGCAGAGAGCAGCAGGTTTTCCTCTTGGATTTTTTCTGGATTTTGCTCCATCCATTTTCCCTTCTATCGTGACAAGTGCCCCAGTCCCTGCTGATGAGAAATATCCCCATAACATGATGCTGCCATCACCATGCTTCACAGTGGGGATGGTGTTCTTTGGGTGATGTGATGTCTTGGTTTTGCACCAAACATATTTTGCATTTGGGTCAAAAAGTTCCATCTTGGTTTCATCAGACCACAAAACTTTTTGCAATACGGCTTCAGAATCTTTGCTTACCTCAAACTGGACTCAAGGTGGGCTTTTTTGAGTAATGGTTTTCTTTTTTCCATCCTAACATGCAGGCCAGACTTGTGGAGTGCTTGGAATATTGTCACATGCACACAGTGACCAGTCTTTTCCATAAATGCAAGTAACTCTTTCAAAGTTGCCATCGGCCTCTTCGTGACCTCTCTGAACAGTATCCTCCTTGCTTGGCCATCCAGTTTGGAGGGACGGCCTTATTTATGCAGGGTCTTGGTGGTACCATACGCCTTCCACTTCATAATAATGATCTTGACTGTGCTCCAAGAGCTATTCAAGGCCTTAAAAATATTTTATACCCATCCTCTTGATCTGTGCCTTTTCACAACTTTATCCCAGAGGTCTTATGAAAGTTCCATGGGGCTGTTGAAGAATTCAGTTATTCACATCAGAACATTATTGTCATGCGCATGGAAAAAGAGGACTTAAACAATACGAAGTACAAGCAAAAATCACACTCGGTCCTCTTTCTGATCTCACACAAGGGGGGGTTGGGTGAAATGGTGGGACATTTGGCAACAGTCAATTACTGAGCAGCTGATAGACATAAGCTAAGAACTGCATCTTGGCCAGCTTTGTAGGGAGGAGGGGGGGGGAGGAGACTCAAGGCCTTTTGCAGTGGTCAAGGAGAAAAGGCTGCAAACATTTTACGATCGGAAGTAGGGTAAGAGTAGAGGGAAACATGGGCTCATTACTCTAAATATGCATTCCATTTATGGCATAAAGGGTTTCTCAGAGCATACAGAGTTCACAACCCTCATTCACCCAAACAAGTCACCTGTTCCCAGTAGCCCAGAGAGTTATTTCATATGTGGTGATTTCTGAATCTTGGTAATGTGTATTTTAGTAAGTTCAAGAGCATATAATAAATTCAACTCCACTTGCATGTTTATCTATGTCGGTATGGAAATCAAAAGGCTGTTACGTGAGTGGACTGGCTATTATTTGAACAGCCCTTTGATTCCAGCACAATGAGAAGAAACTTAATATTTACTTGCTGAGTTTCAGAGCATCGATGCTTATAATTAGATGACAAAAGTGGATATAGAGTAAAATTATTTCTACTTCCACATTGCTCAGAGTTGAGCCTTTACGATGAAATGCACCACCTAGCAGAGGAAACCGACAGTAACAGCTGATTTTATTCTGAAATAATCAGAATCACTACAATTTATCACAGGTGGAGGCCAATTAACTTGGTGTGTGCGATTTGAAGGTGATTGGTTACACCTGAGCTAATTTACAATCGCTATCATAAGGGGGTGGACACTTATCCAACCAAGTTATTCTAGCTTTGAATTTTTAATGTGAAGTTTCAAAAGGTTGGATCACTGAGAGCAGTGGAGTGCAGCACCATCATACCCAGCACCATCGAAAATGGAGAGCTCAATGGGTTATGTAGGGGATGTTTTCAGGCCATATGTCGGGAATGGCATCAACATGACAACATGTAAAATACTATTTTATTGATTGAAGTCTCGATTTTCAATCAAAGTTCGAGTTTAAGTTCAATTCACCAAGTAATTCATGACAAACACCATGTCAGAAAAGGGAAATACATAATATTAATACACAGATGTGTGTACATATACTTTTGTTTTATAATAATTCAAGTAGGTTTATCATTAAATTCTATCGAAGTAGTCTTTGTGGTCAATGCTCGTGAGAGGGGAAAGAAAAGATGAGGAACAATGTTTTTGACACAATTTTTTTTAAAAACACATCAAGGCTGTTACTTGTTGTTCGCTTAGTCTTTCAGCAGGGTTCCAAATTCCAGCCTTGGAACCCGACTGAAAGAAAAAGAGACTAAACCTGGCTGAAAGACTGGAATTAAAACCTCACAGGTAAACGTAGGCCATTTACATAATTTTGCAGTGAAAAATCACCAAAAAAACAGCTTTATTTGGCAAAATGGCATTTTATATTGCATATTGTTACGGGCCGGGATCCGATGGCGAGAACGACCACGAGGTGGGGGAAGTTACGTCGTCTCCCACCAGACTCCCGGAATTGTAGGCTGTCGCTCATGGATAATTCCGTGAGGCAGCGGGTCGCTTGACCGACCGTAGACGCCAATAACTCAACCGTGTGGCGTAGGGTCTTTTTGTCTAGAACCAATTTACCTAATTAACCACGCGGTGTTGTCGACCAGGGAACCACGCCCTCGGTACGCCTTGCCTGATCCGGATCACTCTACCAACTACCAACCACCTTTCCGGATCGGATGCAGCCGAGCGGAACTACCAAGGACGTACCGGCTAGAATGAACAGAATATCGGGAATAAAGACCTGGCTAAAACTCAGGTCCGAACCATGCTGGACCAATGAAGGAAAAGACGAAAACGAACTGGGATCATTTCTACAATCATTTATTTACAATAAAGCGAGGAAAAATATGTGGCACAGGAAACAGGTTTATTGGGGATGTTATGCAGGGGAAGATGAGAGAAAGATGTAGTGCGACAATTTTACAGCAACTTACAAAGGAGACACAGAGTAGACTTGTCGCGAGAATAAAACAGGCAAGAATTACAATAATCAAATAAAAACACTTATGCAATTCTACTTAAAGACAGTGCCACACACTCAGATGAAAATAAATCCAGATGTATGGCAAAGGACCCCCACAGCCAGAGAGGGAGGTGAGCTGAGGTCGCATTTCTTTTGGGTACCTGAACGTTGGAGGGAAGAGATGCTCCGTGGTGTGGCACCTATCAATGGTCGTGCGGCTCGGTCCACGGCCGCCCGCGTGGAGACAGTGTCTGCGGAGGAACCCCGGCTGAGTGGAGCGGAGTCCGAGGCGGGGATCAGGGGTGCAGACAGGACCCAATGAGGGACCCGGTCAAGGTCTTCCCAGCTCTCTCACACTCAAAAACGAATGACCCCCAAAGAGCGCAACCACTCTACGACCTTCCTCCTTTCTTCCACTATCAGCCAACGAACTGTCTCACTCCAACGCTCGGCTCAAGACGACCCACTTTCCAGCTCACCAGACCACTCTGAACGAATGGTGTCGTAATTTTTAGATCTCCCTCAGCGGGGAGGGGCCTTGGTGAAGCCGACGTCACTGTTCGCCCTGATTGGATGGGGCTTCCATGGGGCCGCCATTTCTGGGCGGGATTTCGGCCATACCGGGAAGCCCGCCCACTCCGCGTGTCCGGACTCGCCAAAAAGGTACTACACAAAGATTCTTCCTCGGAAAGCGAGTCGCCGGTTAGGTGAGTAGGCGAACGCGCGCTTGTTCAGCCCATGCGAGAGTAGCAAGCGAGATGAAGGTGCAAGCAGGCAGAGGGTACCGTGAGTCGTCGTGGATGGGATATAATGATTTATTAATCAAACTAAAAAAACATCGCAACGCACCCCAGTGTCTTCCCACAACATACAAGGAGGGGTTCTATCTGCACATATACTGAATGGAATAACTGACTTCGGGACAACTGTATGTTTGTATGCATACAGTTCCTAGAACCGTAACAATATTTAATTGTGCATGCACATTGCGACAATTAATGTTCCAAATTGAAATGATAAACATGAAGCCATTTTGCCAAAATTTGTTGCATAACTAGTGAGATTATCATTTGAAAAAAAAAAATCCAACATGTGTCGGAGCGTCGATCACCCTTTCTGTTGAGGTATGAAGACGTCGATGTACTCGAGAGAAAACTGTTTATTATCTCTCATATGTGTATACGGAGAGCACCAAACCACCAGGAACACCAATCATGTAATTATTGAGGAAGCCTGGAGAGTGCCGCTCTACCAGAGTCGGTCATATCACTCTTTTATATAGTCGGTTTTATTTCCAGACAAATGCTTAAATCGCGCAATTGTCCTTCCTTTCAACCCAGGTCCAGCTGAGAGCAGCTCAGCTTTGCCTCATGGAAAGCAATTTCGTTCAGCTGTTGTGAATCTTGCATCGATAAGGAGGAAGTAAAGTTACCCCCTAATGCTGCTCGCACAGCCTTCCTCTGGATCACTCAAGGTTAACCACATTTTATCTTTTGCACACACTGTTCCAATGTTCTCTTTTCTAAGCAGCCAGCAAGAGTATATTTGATTAGCAACAAGCCTTTAAAAGCTAGCAATACAAAAATAGGAAGTTGGGAACAAGCAAAGCCAATAAGAAAAGGTACAAATCCCAGCACATGTATACCATAAAAACAGTCTGAGAATCGCGAGTCATTTCAAATTCACCCCAGAACACCCTCGAAAGTAATTCATCAATTTAAATCCAAACATCGTCGATATACTGCACTGTATACGTCATCATCATCATGAAGGAAATTTATTCAGCAATCCGATGAGCACACTTGGAAACATTAGAAATTTAATCTTAATGACACTTCACCTGTTTTCCATGAATTACCCCGCAGCCTGTTTGCTAGCAAAGGTGTCCACAAGGAACCATGATGCGCTATCTTTAAACAGTCATTTCAAAAAGATGATTTATAAACACTGGAATGGTCAAATATTAAATTCTCAATTTCACAATTTGATCTTACTTACGGTGCGTATTCGTACTGAAAATAAAGATCAAGCGAGCTTTCATTCTGCTGCTCCAGGGGAGAATTCCATCTTCCCTGAGCTCACCATAGGACACGTGATTAAATATAATGCTTCTAAATAATGTGGACCTTTTTTGTTGGGGGGAAGTGCATACACACTCGATGCACCCCCTCTGGATATGCCACTGGGAACGTGTGTGTGAAGTTTCCCCTCGATCTGTCCAGCCGTTCTGGAGAAGATTTTTAAAGGTTTTAAGGTAAATCCAAAAATGGCTGCCAAACCATGTGACATCAATTATTTGTGAACACCCTGGTATCCCCAAGGCTTGGGGAACATTTGTGTGAAGTTTCCCCTTAATTTTTCCAGCCATTCTGGAAGAGAAGATATTTGTAGGTTTGAGGGTAAATCCAATATGGCTGCCAAACCATGTGACATATGGCATCATAGGGTGGGAATGTTTTGTTCCTCACGGATAGGCGGTCATACCTGCAAAGTTTTGCCTCGATCTGTTCAGCCATTTCAGAGAAGTTTTGTTTTTTGGAAAAAAAAATTATATGGCTGCCAAACCACGTGACCGATGAGGACATCAATTTTTTTTTTCTGCTGACCAATTTATCCTGATATGAGATGACCCTAAATTTTTCATACTGATCAGATGTAGTGTTCTACAAATGCAATTATAACGTCATAACGAAGCCACCAATGACATCATTTTTTTTTAAATCACACATTCCCTATGTGGAGTACTTTCCATGTGCCAAGCTTCAATTTTTTTTCCATGGTGCGGTTTCGGAGATAGAGGTCCAAAGTTTTTCCAACATGGCAACCACAACGCAGGACTTTTGACATCATAATTATAATTTAAGCATTTTGCATAAGTTATGGAATCTCTCCGATGGTGAAAATTTTTGTCACTCCGACAAGCGGTTGCAGAGAAAAAAAACATGTTCTGTGCGGACAAGCAAACAAGATCCACGTCGTGCTGAGCACGATACTTGCAAAATCCAACCCCCACCCCCCCTAAAAAAATTGCTGTGAATACATCAAATTGTCCATTTCATGAACATTACAATTGATGATCTTCATCAAGGCTCAGATCAATCGGATGAAAAATGATTTTACAAAGTTGACCTTTGACCTTTTCACCTCCAAAATAATTGAATAACCATTTAAATGATGCAATATGCAATTATTCAACGATGAAGTCGATCGGATGGAAAATGACGATTTTAGAAATCCCAACCTTGAGTTCACCTTTGACATGTTGACATCAAAAATAGTTGGTTTCCCAGTCAGTGAACCATTATGCAAATCCTGTTCAACTTTCAAGTCGATCAAATGAAAAATGCCAACTTTTGACCTCAAAATCAATAGGCTTCTCAGTCTTGACTACCTCTATAACTTGGTAAAGTTTCATGATGATCAGTTTAGAATTGTGACCTGCAGAAGAATTGTGACAGACAGACAGACAGACAAACAACCAAACAAGAAAGATGTTGTGCAGAGCACGATACTTGCGAAATCCATTGACAAAAAAAAAAATTTGACCTTTAAATAACTGGTGGTTGAATTCAGTTCCATGATATGCAAATACTCTTCAAATTTCAAGTCAATGGGATGAAAATTGACAATTTTAGAAATGTGGCCTATGTTGACCACAAAAATAATTGGTGGATGAATGCAGTGACCTAAGATGCAAATCCTCTTGAAATTTCAAGTCAATGGGATGAAAAATTAAGGATTTTCGAAAGTGCACCAAAATTGTTGACCTTTGGCCGATGGAAGAAAACTCACTCACAGGTTCTTTAAATAATTTATTACAACAGCGTTGAATCACTTAAACATATGGAGAGAAAGGCGCTCCAGCAATGAATGAAACCTTCTCTCGAAGTGCCCCAGCCCAAGCTCTTTCAGACTCAAATGAGGACAAGATGGCTGGACAAACAAGATAAGGTCAGAAACTGCTGTGGTCATTCTCTTGGTTAAGGAGTAGTAGCTATCTCAAAGCCTTAAGTCACATAAGAACTGGGATGAGTTAGAGTTCAGCCAATGGGGAGAGAGTACGAACATTTACTCAAAGTCCAAGGAAAATAGAACAGATTTTCAAAAGTGCTCATGTCCAAACAGTTGCATAGATAAAAGGATATGAAAAAACCTCCCCGACATGTCCCAGCACAGATAAGCATTGCCACATTCCAATGTCAAATAATGTGGTGGAGTGTTTTACATTACAAAGCTCTGCACAACATTCTGTGACCAGAGTGAAGCTTTTGGGAGTAGCTGAACAAGCAAGATAAACCATGTTGCAAGCCATGCACTTTGCAAGATAAGATACGTTTGCAAAAACCCAGGCTTTGGAATTCACAGCTTGTAAAAGGAAACAATAAAAAGCACACTATATAATTAATACTGTTATGACTGTGGAAATTCGCAAACCACCATTCAGGGCCCGTAGGTGAGATATCTCTAAGTACATGTGTAGTTAGCCCAAACCTGTTGTATAGAGGGAATTTATGTGATTCATTCGGGCTGCGATCCTTTGAGTTAGGCGTTTTTCTGTTCTCTCCTTATTTTGAACCAACCACGTCTCAACCGCCATCACACAACAACCACCTTAACCACCACGCCGGCCATCGTCACCAACTACAACCACGCTCCAACCCTCAGACAACAACAACAACAATAACAACAACAACAACAACGCCAACAGCCACGACCTTTACCTTCACATCTTAATCCCGCAAACATCGCATCACCGCCATTCCCAACGGCACCATAACCATCAACCACCACCGAAAACCCTCCACCACCTTCACCTCTCTCCTTCTACGGACATTCACGCACCACCTGTCAACACTGGCGGTCGGGCTGTCTCAGGCCCGTTTGGCGATTGGTGCGTAGCGCACCGAGCCGGGAGCGCAAATAGCGGTCTTTCCGAGGATAATTCAGATCAAGAACGCTACACGCCCACTTCTCCTCCGTCCAATTAGCAAGCGCGGGGCGGCTTGGCCCGCCTCCAGGCGCGTCTGTGTGAAATCGATATATGCAAATTCTAGGATCAGGGGAGATTCACGCCCCCGTTTCCTCCGACCAATGGGCGAGCGTGGCTCCGCCCCTGAGGTCATCCTGATCCGAATATTTGCATATTAGCTGCTCCTGCCAGCCTATAAGAAGGCGAGCGCAAGGCGAATGAAGTCAGTCGAGTCGGGTGGCGAAGTCATCGGTGTGGCAGAGCGAGTCAGTTTTGGTTGGAGAGTGGAAGAGAGCCGGGGGAAGAGAGTGTCATCGAGAAGTTGGGTTCTGGAGTCGGCGGGAAGAGGCAAAGGAGCTCGGGTCCGAGGCGAGAAGGACGGTGGTCGGCGACGAGGTCGCGGTGTGGGATCGCTCGTCGCGGGACCCAAGCCAGCCAGCCATTCTCCTCCCCCAGGGCATCAACAATTCCCCCTTTCCCCCACGCTGAGATAGTGCAAAAAGGGGGCCCCGTTCCCACCCCACTCCAAACGTCGTGCCAACGAAACCCGCCAAGGAGCACGGAGTCGGGGCACAGCCACGCGGCCACATCTGCGGCTCGCCCGCCAACGCGTCACGAGGACGCGGGTAGGACCCCCCCGGTCTCGCGGACCTGGCCGCTCCTCCAGGTCACACGCACAATTGGCCTACAGGCCCATCTGTCCCCTTGTCTGAGGGTGGCTTCTTTCCTTTGCTTTTGTGTAAATGTGTGTTGGCGCCGTCTGTAAAGTAAAACTGTATAAGTATTGCGTGTGTGCGCATAGTCGGTAGTAACTCTGCGTCGTTGTTGCTTTTGTTTTGGTTGCTATATGTGCATTTTGATTGTATGGCTGTATATATGTGCTTTCCGTGTGCCGGGAAATAAATGTGCTTTGTGTGAACTGTTTTCCCGTTTCGCTTCGTCTTTTCTTGATTGACCCTCCATCCTGCTTCACGTAAAGGGTTCGTAGTGGGTGCAAAATGCCCGGTAAATAATCTGAACCGTCGAGGTCGACGATAACACCGCTCAGTTATCCCGATAGTATGGAACGGGCCGCCCAAGCGGCTCGTGTCCGGAGTCGACCTGCAGCGAGGTACGATCGCCCGGTTTACCATCCGCGTGGGTAATTAGGTAGGTCGAGTTTGGCGAACAACCCTATCCTACGCGGGTGGCCGATTGGCACGATTGTGGTGAGGTCAAAAGGCCCACCCGTGACTGGCTCCAGGCGATAGTTCCCGGAGGGTCACGACTGAATTGTCCGTCCGGTGGGCGCGCGGTCGCGATTCGAGTGACGTGGCCGTCCGCACGCCGGCGGGCACGAATTTGCAACAATACATAACAAATCATTATTACTAAAAGTAGATATGTATGTTTTAGAGACCTTAAATGTAACAGGATTAATTTTATATTTCACATGAAATTCTTTCAATTACGGCATGTTACAACAAGTTCAATCAATATGATTATTATACAGTTTCATGTGGGCTCAGTGCCTATATTTTATCAGACTGGTTAAAACTTTTAACGCTTCATTGAGAGGTCCAGGCAGATGCTTCAACAGAAAAACCACTTCAACATGCCGATGGTGCACTTTTGGCCATGTTGACCACAAAACATAATTGGTGTTTGAATTCCGTTACTTGATATACAAATCCTGTTCAAATTTATAGTCAATTGGATGAAAATTGTGCATTTTAGAAAATTGACAAAGATGTTGACCTTTTGACCTCAAAAGAAATAGGCTTCTTGTTTATGACGAACACTACCACTTGAGGGAAGTTTCATGAAGATCTGTTTAAAATTGCAACCTATAGGCAATAAACATACGAACAGAGACAGACAGACAGAATAACACACAAGACCAACCAATACATTTGAAAAAGCTTCGATTTTCACAAGTAACAAACAGCCAAACAAATGAAAAATCACTTTCAGAGTGACACTTGGCAAAGCAGAATGGCCCTTAGTAGAGCACATACCTCCACCAGGCTGAACAGTTTCCATTTTGCATCCCAGTATAGGGTCAAATCTGAATCTGGACATTAACCAAGATCGAAATGGCTTGCTCTCATCACCTAACCAACTCATCCACCTAGTTTTATGATAACTCTTTCAAAGAAACTTGCTCTCCCTCAGGCACAGATTTATCCTGTCTCGTCTTCAGTTGTCCTACCCTTCCTCCCACCCATGGCTCACTGAAGCTTGTGGCGAGGAAGTTGTCCTGAAACAACTTGCCTTTGCCTCATGGAAAGCAAACCCAACTGAGGGTAATCTCAGTTCCTTCCATAAAGCTCGGAACAAGTGTGTATCTCACTTCAGGAGAGCCAGAAAACAACATCTTTCTAATCTCAAGTCTGAACTCTCAAACCTCTCCCCCTCCTCCAAATCCTGGTGGCGTCTTCTCAAATCTATTTCTGGTGTATGTTCCCCCTATATCCTCTCCCTTACCTCAAATGGCCGCACTCCTGATACCGCACATGAAAAGGCTGAATACCTAAACTCAGTGTTTGCATCTAAATCTTGTGTCCAAAACCCATCGCTTTCTGTAACCACCTTACCCAGTCGCACCCAATTGTCCCTGGACTCAGTCTTTTTCTCCTGACAAGGTGGAGATCTTGTGTCAAACCTCGACTCAGATTCTGCGACCGGTACAGATGGCATCAGCCCACATGTCCTAAAAACCTGCTCCTCTGCTCTTGCTCACCCTCTCTCTGTTCTACTCACCCTCTCTCTGTTCTACTCACCCTCTCCTTTGCTCAAGGTCACCTGCCATCTGCTTAGAAATCAGCAAACATTACTGCCCTGCATAACAAAGGTGCAAAAACAGATCCCTGCAACTTCAGACCAATCAGCCTTCTCCCAATCATCAGCAAGGTTAGGGAATCCATGATCGCTTCAGACATTAAATTCTTCCTCTTCTCCAATGGCTTGATCTCCACTCATCAATTTGGTTTCAGACCAGGTCACTCTACCCTGGATAAGCTGCTTCTGCTCTCCCAACAATGGATGGATGTTCTCAATGCTGGCCATGAAATCAGAGCCATATCCCGAGACATATCGCACGCTTTTGACATGGTCTGGCACCCTGCCCTGCTCACCAAACTCTCTCCCTATGGTATCCAAGGCCATCTTCACTCATGACTCACAGACTTCCTCTCCTGTCGCAGTCAACGTGCGGCCCTAAATGGAGTTCTTTCATCCCCTCTTCCTGTCCAGGCTGAAGTTCCTCAAGGCAGCGTTCTGGGCCCTGTTCTTTTTCTGGTTTTCATCAATGATCTCTCCGACTCTGGAAAATCCTCTATCTCTTTGCTGATGACTCCACCCTCTGCCGTACCATCTGTCATCCCTCAGACCGGCAAGCAGCAGCTTCTTCGCTCACTGCAGATCTGGGTAAAATCACAAACTGGTCCAACACGTGGAACATGTCTTTCAATCCGGACAAATCTCACACTCTCACTATGTCTCTCCGAAAGGATCGTTTGGAACCCCTCCCCCCCCCCCCACCATGCACTTTCTCACCAATCCTCTGGAAGAAGTCTTTTCTTTCAAGCTGTCTCACTATCTGCCATGAACTTTCCTGGGAAAGCCACATTTCCAACCTGGCCCACAAAGCCAGTCGCCAACTGGGAATCCTCCGTCGTGCAAAGTCCTTCCTCGGCCCACCTGAGCTCCTGACCACATGCAAAATTTTCGTCTGCAGCCTGATGGAATACTGCTCTCCCCTCTGGGCTGGTGCTCCTGCCTCCCACCTTTCTCAGCTTCACACTGTGGAAACCAAGGCATTTACGAGCATTGGTATCTCCCACGATGAGGCAGAGTCTTTGGGCCTCTCACATTCTCACTGCAGACATGTCGGTGGTCTTTCTGTCTTCTACCGTCTCCTCTCCGGTCTGTCTGCGATATGACCCCACCATATTTCCGCAGGGCGCTCAAGGTCCAACACTGGTCCCTGTTCAGCCAATGACGATTATTTATTGAAACATTGTGACAGCACAGATAAGGTCAGAAACCTTATCTGACTTAAAGCTGACTGCCAACCCCTTTCTGGTAAAACTACCAAAATCAAGAATGACTGCTCACCTTCACTCTTTCATTCCTCATTTTTCCTGCCTTTGGAACAAACTCCCACACTCTCGTCAATCCCACTCTTCCCTCCAGGTCTTCAAAACAGCTGTTCACCACCATCTCTTATCGTTCCCCATCCAAAACCACGATCTTTCTACCCCTGCTCATCCACCCCAATCCCACCTCCTTCAAATTCCCTGCTTTCCGTCCTGAAAGTCCTTGTAATGTCCATCTTGTATACCCCGTGTTCCCTGCCCCTTTCCTCTCCCTTCTACAGATCTCCGAATGTCCCTGTTACCGACTGTTTTGTCCTTCCCACGCCCCTCTTGTCTCATGCCTCCCGCCTTGTCTCATGCCCCCCCCCCCCACTTGCTGTGCGTTGTGTGTTAATTCTCATACGAGCCTCGACAAGGTATATAAAAACAACTTGTCCACAACTTTTTGAGATGTCATGCAATATCGTTTTTAGTCCCATTGCTCAATGGTGAAGAATCACTTCAAAAAAATTAGAACAGCACTAGGTCGAGCGCATATCTCCACCACGTAATGCTTGATCCACGAGAACATATTGGGCCCAATACATTTTTGAAATATCATGCTCTGGTTTGCATGTACTAAAATTTTAGCTCTTGATTCCTGCCAAGTTGGATGTTTTGTAAGCTTAAGGTTGGACTCTTTCTCCACGTTGAAGCATGAATTACACACTGATTTTTGAATCTTCACCAATCAAAATGCTCGCTTGTCACATGATGTGCATGATTGGGGAGCCACGTCAATAGTCACAAGTTTGTCATGTCGACCACATAATCATCCTTGAAGTGCTTTATGCACTGCAAAAATGTTCTGTTGTTGCGTGTCAGCTTGGCTGCCGAGTAGCTGTCATTTCTTGGAAGAAAAAGACCATGTCACCCCTGATACCACGGTTGTGCCACTGTTGCTGTGCCCCTCTACCAGGACACTGTTACTCATTTTACTGACCTCAGAAGGATGACAGGCTGAGTCAACCCCACCTGGTGATAATTCAGCAGCCAATGAAGCTCAAACTCAGGACCCTAGCCACGAAGCCAACACCAGGCTTTGCAAAAAATGTTTAAAATGACCTAATTGACCCATTTACTCCACGTAGATTAAGTAAATATCACAAATGGTTGATGAAGTGGGTAGGAATAGTCTGTGCTTGCCAATATGTAATTACAAAGAATCATGAGCATCTCTTCGAAATCGTGTACAGTCATTACTGCCGAAGCAGGTTTTCATGCTACCTGTTATTGGGATTTTATTCATAAGCGTTTGATCAAATGTGGTGAGAAAAAGCGACTAAAGAGGAAGCTTCTGTCAACCATGCTCTGAGTGTAAGTGGTCAGAGTTGAATGTTCTAGTTCTGCTTATCTTCCTCACCCCAAGCAAAGACCATGGAAAAAAAAATACATTCAGGATCAAGCCTTTATGGCACACCTTAATGTGAGGTGAGCCATTTACAGCAGGTTAGTATATTAGCCAGTAAATCTTTCAAGTGTGAAACTATCAAACTTACTGAAGAAGTGAAAAGGGCAAATGGAAATTATGATGCCAACTTGGATGACTGTTCAGGAAAACTACTGGAAGATGCCACACTGAAACACCATGAAAGCATTCTGATGTAAATCAGAGAAAAAGACCGTGTCACCCTTGAAGTCCACCCCCTCCATTGGGACCAGACTCTGTGCAGAGCGTTGGTGCTTCCTCAACAGTCTCCTTGGCTTTTGGGTACAATCCTGGACACAGGATGGGATTTCAACTCAGGATCCTCAGATCCCAAGCTCACCACCCTAACCATCAAGCCAACACCAGGCATACCCTTGAAGTGAGAAATCACAAACTTTGCTGCAAGGAATATTGCAGATTCGAGGAATAAAACCGAAACCAACTAGAAGGGCACTCGGTCGAGCGCATACCTCTGCCGCGTAATGCCTGATCCACGAGAACATATCGGGCCCAATACATTTTTGAGATATCTCATGCTATACATCGTTTTTGGCCCAAAATCCACGAGAACATACCGGCCCAATGAAGAATCACAATTTTTTTTTTTTATCGGATCTTCACCAAAATTGAATCAATTCTTCGTCACATATGCAACCTGTCCACCAAATTCCGTCTGAATCCGGCCATAACATTTTAAGATATTGTGCTGTACAGTGCCTCGAGAAAGTCCACATAATCATAATCATCGATTTATGGCCGTTTCCATGCTTGCATGTGCATACCTGCTTTCCAGGGTGCACGATCCCTTGCTCGCCTTCTTGTTAGGTCTTTAACTTTAAGATCATCTCTCAGGAACACATCCCATGTTTTTTTCTCGGATGGCCTCGAGCATTCCTTCTATTCACATTCATATTTATACACCTCTTCACACAACTACTTGCCCACATCCTTTCCACATATCTGAACCGTCTCAACCTTCCCCTACACATGACCTCACGAATGCTTTCTATACCTAACCTATCTCTTAATTCCACATTTGATTTCTTATCCTTCAATGTCACATCACACATCCACCTCACCATTCTCATTTCATTCCGTTCATCCTCCTTTTTCATCACCCATGTTTCACTGCCATGTAACATCACGCTTCTAACGCAAGCTGCGTGAAGTTTTCCCTTTAGATGTTATCAGGGGTAACAACTCCCTAAACTTCCTCCAACCACTCGAATTCTTGCATTCAATGCTGCCTCCGCACCACCACCTGCACTCATCATATCACCAAGGTAACAGAATTTATCTACACATTCCGGAGATATATCCACGTAAACTAACCTTTCCACTCCAACTGGAGTCTTTTGTTTACCTGCGCAAACAGCACATTTGAAGTCAGGCATCACACAGGAGGCCTATGTGCAAGGAGAATATATATATATATATATATATATATATATATATATATATATATATATATATATATATATATATATATATATATATATATATATATATATATATATATATATATATATATATATATATATATATATATATGAGGGTAGAGCATCACCTATGGTCAAGTGATTCTCATCCAACTTACAGGGGAATTCATGCATCGCGTTCGTCCAAGCCCGTCCCTTGATGTGCTGCAGTGAGAGCAGAGGGTGGTGGGCTCTTTACAGAGGAGTCTGAAGGGAAGGCCCGCTGGGCCGGTTACTTTGAGCGGCTGTACCAGGCTGATCCACCAGCTGTTGAGATGGATGTCAGGGGTGTTACAATCCCTATTGCTGACCCTCCAATCAACTGATCCACCTTCGTTTGTGGAAACGCAGGCTGTGGTGAACCAGTTGAAATGGGGTAAAGCTCTTGGGATCGGTGGCATCCAAGCTGAATTTCTCAAAGCTGGTGGAAATGGTGTACTCATGTCATTGCATGCATTTGTATGCTCTGTTTGGAACACTGGCATCATCCCAACTGACTGGAAGAGGGGCCTTGTTGTCCCTCTCTGGAAAGGGAAGGGTGATCACCAGGACTGCAACAACGACCGAGGGGTGACACTGCTCGGAGTGCCAGGCAAAGTCTTTGCTCGGATAACTCTTGATGGGGGTTCGCCATCTGCTTGAGCACCAGCGCTCAGAGCAGTCAGGCTTAACACCAAAGAGGTCAACGATTGACTGTATCCTTGCTCTTCGGGTCCTCACCGAATGCAGACGAGAGTTTCGGCAGGGGCTGCTTGCAGTTTATGTTGATCTCTGCAAAGAGTTTGATTCAGTGAATCAGGATGCCCTCTGAAGGACTCTCGGTCTTTGTGGGGTGCCACCAAAACTGATCAATCTGATGTCAACGTTACTCTGGAACTGAGAATAATGTGAGATGTGGTTATTCCATCTCCGACATATTTCCAGTTGTTACCGAAGTTCATCAGGGGTGTGTACTGACCCCCACACTCGAGGTGCTGAATGAGGAGTTGGAGCCGCTGGCATTATGGGTTTCCTTGGTCAAAACTAAGATCCAGGCTTTCAATGACATCTTGGATGCTGCCATCTTGTCTGTACCCGTTCGTGGTGAGGATGTTGAGGTCATGGAGAGATTCACTTTCCTTGGCAGTGATATTCATAGCTCCACTGGCTGTGAGCCAGAGGTCAAGACATCTGGGTCTGGCCTGGGGAGTCATGGATTCACTGGATCATGGGCTGTGGCGCTGTCAGTACATGTGCAGTACACCAAAAGTCTGAGTCTTCAGGTCCTTGGTGCTTCGTCTTACTCTACGGATAAGATTTGAACTCTGACAGAGGATCTCAAATGAAAACTTAACTCCTTCCGTACCATGTCTTCGGATAACCCGTGACCAACGAGGGGTTGCTGAGATGTGTCACCTGGAGAGTGCATGAACGTCAGCTACGACTATATGGACATGTGGCTTATTTTCCTGATGCTGATCCTGTTCACCAGATTCTCTCAGCAAGGGAGCTTCGTGAGTGGAGGAAGCCAACGGGCCGACATGCCTCGTGGTTGCAGCAAGTTGATCGGCATCTCAAGAGCGGGATAGGCCAGGAATCTGCCTGGGGGATGGTGATACAGAGGTCCCTCGAGTACCAGCAGAAACTGGACACAGCGACGCGCTGCTCCAGTGCATGCTTCCATCCCCACCCAACCTGTCCACCAAGTTTCATCCAAATCCTTCCATAACTTGAGACATCCTGCTCACAGACAACAAAACGACAGAAAACAGGGGTGAAAACAACCTCTTTCCACTTTGTGGCAGAGGAAAAATAATGGGGATGGGGACACTGAAAGCTAAAATGCAAGTAAAAGACACCGAGACAGTCAAAGGCGTGCTTAACTAGACAGTAGGTTTCCACAGCAATCTTTAACAAGGGCAGAATCATTCGGAGACACAAGACAACCAGGAGAGGTGACAGTGCTGTATATAGGTGCGTTTGTCTTTCCTGGAGTGCTTAGAGGCGTGATACGGGCATGGCCTCGGACCCTTCCCTCAGTCGGGTATAATCATTGGCTACTCGTTGCTGCGTGGCTCTGGCAGGGCTTCGACGCAGCTGGCAAAGTAGCTTGATCTCTGGGGATCCTATCTGTGAATGACCAGCTATAAACTGTTACTCCAGTGTTTCACATGCAAGACAATATACTAATGTGTGCACCTTTCATCGGAAGGACGTCAAGCTGGAGGATACATCTGTCAGCATTGGTCATTGGTGGACATCAAAGATCCCACATTCATTTGCAAAGAGCAAGCAAGCAATCAGGAGTATACTGGCCAACTGCAAAAAAGGCAACGGCAATCCGTGCAGCACAACTCTTAACAAAAGACTGCTTTGGTAGCACCGCTGCTCTTCCAGGAGTATGGTACATTGATACAAGTCTCATGAAAAAG
Source organism: Eptatretus burgeri (assembly GCF_056783735.1). Classification (NCBI taxonomy): domain Eukaryota; kingdom Metazoa; phylum Chordata; class Myxini; order Myxiniformes; family Myxinidae; genus Eptatretus; species Eptatretus burgeri. Next base: position 43,580,357 of record NC_140964.1, read on the forward strand.
TGGGGCAATAAAAAAAAGGAAGAGAGGAAACAGTCACCTGAAAGAAAAGCTTAGGTTGGGTCAGGTTAATACTAGCTGAAATGATTCCTCTTCCTCATGATTATGGAAAGATTCCTGGTTATCGTTATGGATTGGGAATCCTTTCTTAGCAAATCTGAACTTCTCGTGGCCTAAAAGGCCCATGCATAGTTCAATGGAGTACAGCTTCTCCCTTTACAACACTCTCTCCTGCATTCCATGTAACATAACGCTCTCAATATCGGCATCCTCAATGAATCAGAAGCACAGGGGCAACTCCTCTCATCACAGAAAAGTTGGCTGCCTCCGTATTTTTAGCGACTTTCTTCTGGTCTTGTCCCCTCAGGTCTTTTAGCTATCTGTCACTCCCAAGTACTTTGACGTACACTTCCTTTCAGTAACACCATCTTGGTGGCACTCCCAAGACTTTTTATCCTGCTTGTGAAACAATGTTCCTCAATCTGTTCAACCCAACTTCTCCTAACAAGTCATCCTCCTTTTATACACTTTTTTTACCCCTCCCCCCCCCCCCATCAACAATCCCCTCTTAATTGTGGGTACCACGACTCCTTCATTCACGTTGTTTAACTTGTTGTATCCATCTGTTATCCACTTCCCCATTGTGGGGCATTACTTTATACTCTGAATCACCCCACTATACTTTTGAGCCTACATTCTGCATGGCTTGTAGCAAGGTATTATGTACACATTTAGGACACGGGGGACCAAATAATGAAAGTCATTGTATGATTAAGTTTTGCATATCATTTGTTAGCAAAAATCATGGGGATTCAGGATCTATTTGGGCAGAGCTTAATTCTTCCTCTTTCTATTGCTCTGACAGGGTCAAAGTTGGTTATCAATTATCTGTATCAAGGAACCACTCATATCATTCTAAAATTGGTCTGATGGCTTAGATATGTATTATACACTAATTGGAAACCACATATATGGAGAATATTTGGTTTACCTGATATTTGACCTTGAGCAAAGAGGTCAAGGTCATATGAAATTAACAAATTGATCAGTGTTCATTCAGGTCATAAATACATATGCACATAAACTTAACCATAGAAATACATGCTGTGATGAACCAAACTAACAACTTAGGATTAAAAGTGCAGATTTCTTTAAAACGTTACGTACTTTCTAACGACCTTTGATGTTCTGTATACTGAACACAAACTGGCCTTTGGTATTGATTTTTATATCATAGGGCCATCTTGGTAAACTTATTCTATGGTTATAAAATCGAGCTTATAGCATATACAATTACATACTTCCTAACATTTTTGACCCAATCATGGAAGTGAACCTAAAAACTGGTATGTAGTAATGATCCATGTTGAAACTTGCCATTTTAAATCATCACTTTATGCAGAAGTAAATTGCTATTTAAGATGTTCTATCAGATGCATTTCAAATTTCTGGAATAAGATTCTGTAAGCTTCACTATGACTGGGGGAAATTTTGCAAAATCTGAGATTTTACACATTTGCAGGTGCCAAGATATGCAGAAGGTCATAAGAAATGTACCGTTTTGAGGAATTGTTCTATTCTTTTGTATAATGATATATATCAAACAAAAAATGCATTTTCAACCATTTTGGACAACATATACAATCAGACATGGAACCCATTTCTAAAAAATGAGCTATAAAAATGGAAAAAATAGCCTGTGTTTGGATAAAAAAAACATGCTTTGTAAGCAACTATATCCATAGGACCCATAGCAAAGTATACATTTTCTGAAAGGACAGACACTTGGGCATTATATAACATTAAGATTGTTTATCTCATTAAAACTGGGTTCAATTTCTAAGCTTTCTTCTCATTTAGGACCACAGTGTACACAATACCATGCTACAAGCCTCATTCAAAAAACAACCAACAAACAAAAAACCTGGAAAAGACTTCAATGAAGCCCTTGTGACAACAATTCACCAGGGATTTGCAAATGTCTTGGCTCGGCATATAGCTGGCTTTTCATATACGAGCTGTAGAATAAGGAAGGTGAAACAGTTGAGGCAGGGGATGAACTGCATTTGGTAGACTGCAAAATGAGTGAATTTCTCATCAATATTATTTAAGAATCGATAACGCAAGACCACCAAGCAAAATGAAAAAATAAAAAATAAAAAAATTTGGTGAACAATCTTTTTTTTCTGTACTTCATCCATTTAATGCAGACTCAAACCTGTGGATTGCATTGTCCACCAATCTTCATGCATAATCAGCAACAAAATTGGGCTGTCAGCATTTTTTCACCACTCCCAATCCTCGATCACCAAATGCCACATCTTTACTCTCCCACTATCGCGAAAGAAAAATGTAACTCAAATGTTCTAGCAAACATAACAATGAGGTGATTACACAGAGGGAATGTGTAAATCTTTTTATTCAGTCCTAAAGTTTATACAAGTTTCTTTTTGTACAAGCCTGCTTATGTTCCCATCCAAAACCCTGGCTGATGCAGGGAACTCAGGTTCAAATCCCATATACCATTTGGCCAATGCAATGCATTTAAAAATACAGATGTCAACTCGTGCCTTTTTCCTGCAATCGAGTAATGTATAAAGCTCCTCCCCAAGCCTTTGATTACTATAAAAATATATCAAAATAACTTTTGTCAACCACACACTCCCATATAGGCAATAACTGCTGAGTGAAAATAGGCAGTGATAATCACTCGACATACTCACTTTGGAAACACCCCACCATGGAAGCAAAATAAAAATAAAAAAAATTAAAATAAAATAAAAACCCAAAAACTTATCCATGAATGAGCTATTCACAAATACAGTATTCATAATCTGCATCGGAGTGGAGAACCCTCAGTGACTAACCATAGCCTTCGGTAGAACTGATGCTTTGTGTAGAACATGGTGCCAATTACTCAAAATTAAGGTTAGTCTTGATAGTTTTAGTGATCTTTTCCTAGTTTATAGCTGGTGTTGTATATGATTTGCATAACTTTTCCAAATCCTGTCCCATGTCCTCTGAATGGATGATTTTTCATGTGAGACCTCATATGCTTCTGGAAGCATCCCAAGAAAGAAAAACCCTGACCACATATAGTGCACTTATGCGAGTGCTTTCTCCTGTGAGTGCTCATGTGTGTTTTCAAGTAATGTAACTGAGTATATCTTTTATCACATTCAGGGCACTTGTATGGGCGGTCTCCAATGTGAGTCCTTACATGCATGTTCAAGATATTAATTGTCGAAAAAGCCTTACTACATACATTACACTTATATGGTATTCTCCTTTTGAGAACATTCCTTTTGTGTTTGAATAATTTTCTCTTAAGTTTGATGTTGTGTTGACTGGAGCTGGGTCTGTAGTCATTAGATGATGTCTCTTGAACCAGTGAATTTTTCTTCAGAAGATGCAGCTTATTTGATGCCTTGCTGCACGTGGAGCTTTTATGTCCAAGATTATTCCCCAATTGTTCTGCAAAAACATACAAAAGATGAAGTTATTCGTTTGTTTAAAAAAAAAAATCAGAATAAAAAAAAATGCAAAAAAAAACCAAGGATTAAATCTTGCCAATCCCTGACCCCACCCCCTCCCCAAGTCCAGGCTAATTCTTTACTCCCACTTTTTGAACACAATTTTCTCTCAACTGTGGAATTGTCTCTAAAAACCGTTCAATCATGTTCTCGCTATTCCTACAAAGTGGTGAGCAAAAGCCTGGTGTTGGCTTCACAGTTAAGGTGACTGGCTAAACATCCAAGGGTGTTGAGGTCAAGTCCCTGTTCATCTATTGAATTAACACCAGGTAGGTTGACTCAGCCTGTCATCCTTCAGAGTTCAACAAAATGGCTACCAGATAGCTGGTAATGGGGGCATTCCATCAACGGCACAACCATGCCACCAGAAAATGATGCAGCGAATAACCATAGGCCGCATACGAATAAATAAATAAGTGGTGAGCCATGTCCACCTCATGTTATTCACTATTCCTATTTCCAATCTTTTTGTTTGTTTGTTTCTCCCATCGATAATACACATTTGCCCTGCTTATCAGCTTTTTGCATCTACTGACCACACTTGCTTCCCTTGTCCTGTCTTCACATCCATACTTGCACTGCCCATGTTAAGTTCTCTCCCCATTTCTCTGTCCTCTTGTGTACCAACTCCCTTCATTCCATCACTGTGTTAATGTCACCCCTCCATCACGCAGACTTTGCAATTAAATAGTTACATGCGTAGGTTTATACTCACCAGCTTCAGAATGTGCAACATTGCCATTTGTCGCATCATCTGGTTCGTCCTTAAGAGAGACGCAGCTTGAAGATGCTGGGGTAGGTGAATCAATGTCACCTTGTTCGGATTCAATTTTCACAGCACAGTTATCACCTGCATACAACACATCGTCAGTCATTTGCAAAGAAAAAGTGTACAATCATGTTAACCATTTTGATATTTACTCAGAGTTAAATGTTTACTGCTCAGTAAAGAATGTCCATTTAAAGACCATTTTATTTGTCATGTCTGTGTACATTCAGATGCCACTTTTCTCCCAAACCAACACTGTAATCCCTTGCTTTACAGAAGGGACACATACTGCAAATTCCTTCTGCATGGTGAATTTCCCGAAATCAAAACCAATTTCCCCATATACTCCCATGAAACAAGTGGAGAAAGGTTTCGACGGAACAAAATCTTAACTCTCGGATGTAGCAAATACACTTACTCTGGCAATAAATGTTATTACAATACTCTGAACACTACTTTAAACTCTTAAGTATTACTGTAATACTGTGTGTACTATAATGGAGATCAAATAATAATCTAAACATTCAGCATGCACTCCATGTTTTCCATCATTTCTATGCTGCAATAACGTTTTAGCAGCTTGAGGTGCTAGGGTTAGATTGTGAAAACCCAACTACGGAGAGAGTTGGGGGTTGCTCCACTTAAACCATCCATAAATCATTTTATCATGAGGACACCCATGCATCAGAGAACTTTGAAGTATGAAAAAGCAACTACTTCAAAATTATTTACTTCGTGGATCGTAACGTGCATTTGTTAAATTTTTTTACGATACAGAGAATCATTAATACGCACTTCAAGAATTCTCCAATTTAAACCCAGATGGTCACAATTTGTTGAAGCACAAATTCCAAAAATCCATATGGAAGATAAATCTCACCTACAAAGGTTTATATACAATACCAAACTTGTAAAATATGACCCGATGGAACCTATAATTTGCACGTTGACTTTGAAGTGCAATAAATACTTTTGCCCTCAGATCATGTGTTGAATGTAAAACTTATGAAGAGGGGGTGGGGGGGGGGAGTTGAGACTGAAATTTCTGCTGTCGTGAATTTTGCTTTCCGTTATATGAATTTTAGCCACCATTTCTTCGTTTCCATAAGCTGAATTTCATAATGCAGGGCATGAATGTAAAAGTCATGCTATTTAAACAGCTAGCTGCAAACAGAACTCGAACGGCACTTGGGAGAGCGCATCCCTCTGCCAGGCTGAACAGTTTACATTTTATATCCCACTGACAGGCCGGATCTGGATCTGGACTCAAACCAAACCAACTCATCCAACTCTGAACCAACTCATCCACAACTTTTTGAAATATCATTCTGTAGATCGGTCTTAGCCTTCACTCAATGGTGAAGAATCACTTCAAAATTATTGGATTCGGATCTTCACCAAAATTGAATCAAATCTTCATCACATACCCAAAATGTCCACCAAGTTTCTTCCAAATCCGTCCATCACTTTTTGAGAAATTGTGCTCTCCAGTGCTGATAGAAAGTTTACACCCCCTTTCAAAATTTTAACCTTGGGTTGCCTTGCCTTATAGCCTGGATTTAAATTGCATTAAATCAGACTTTTTCCACCTATTTTTATACATTGTAACCCACAACTTCCAAGTGAAAAACAATTGACAAATTTCAGAAAATTAATGACAAATACAAATGAGAATATCTTGGCTGGATAAGTGTCCACCCCCCTGATAATAGCAATTGTAAATTTGCTCATGTGGAAACCAATCACCTTCAAAGTCACACAAGAAGTTAATTGGCCTCCACCTGTGTTAAATTGAAGTGATTCTGCATATTTCAGAATAAAATCAGCTATTCCTGTAAGTTTCCTCTGCTGGGTAATGCATTTCACAGCAAAAACTCAACCATGAGTACCAAGGAGATTCAAAAGTCCAAGATAAAGTTGTGGAAAGGCACAGATCAGGGGATGGGTATAAAAATCTTTCAAAGCCCTTGAATATCCCTTGAAACACAGGCAAGACAATCATCAATAAGTGGAAGGCATATGGTAACACCAAGACCTTGCTGAGATCAGACCATCCCTCCAAACTGGATGACCAAGCAAGGAAGAAACTGATCAGAGGCTACCAAGAGGCCAATGGCAACTTTGAACGAGCTACAAGCCTTTATGGCAAAGACTGGTGCAAGTGGAAACAACATCCCAAGCACACCAAGAGTCTGTTCTGTACGATAGGGTGGCAAGAAACAAACCATTACTCAAAAAAGCCCACCTTGAGTCCGGTTTAAGGTGCTTCCACCAAGTGTTAACTGGTGGGGGGGGGGGAGGGGGTGGACACTTATCCAACCAATATATTCCAGGTTTGTATTTTTAATTAATTTTCTGAAACTTGTAGAATTTGTTCTTCACTGGGAAGTTGAAGGTGATGATGTGTAAAATTGGAAGTAGTCTGATTTAATGCAATTTCATTGCACACTACAAGGCAACAAGAGGCAATAATTTTGAAAGGGGTGTCAGCTTTCTATAGGCACTGTATATCATTTTTGGCCCCATCTCTCAATGGTGAAGAATCGCTTCAAAAATTAAATAAATCTCATTTCCAGATCTGGACTCGGATCTTCACCAAAATTTAATCAATTCATACTGGTCACACACCCAGCCTCGACACCAAATTTAACACGAATGCATCCACAACGTTTTGATACATCCTGTTCACAGACAGACAGGGTTGGGGGAAAAAAAACTAAAAATAACATCCATCCACCATTGCTGGCTGAGGAGGGGGGGGGGAGGTAGGATATATTCTCATTTTGCTCAAGTTTTCTACAATGGAAAGTCACCAATCCCTGCAGAATGCTTGCATGGGGGAGTACAGCATTTCTGGGCAGTAATTTTATATCAAAAGACCAACTTTTCTTGGTTTTATTCTTCAATTAATTTTGCAGCTTGTACTCGAATGTTTATGAAAAACAAATAAATGGAAGGAAAGAAGAAAAAAGAAAAAAAAGTGCCAATTTGGCAAAACAGCACAAAGTAGAATGGCACTCGGTTCAGCGCATACCTCTGCCACGTGGAACAGTTCACATTTTGTATCCCATTGATGGACTGGATCCGAACCAAAATCCAGTCTGCTTGTTCTCGTCACCTATTCAACCCATCCACCTTCTTTTGTCATAACTTGTCCACAACTTTTTGAGATGTCGTGATGCATTTCGTTTTTGGCCCTATCAATTTTAGAAATTAGGCCTGTGTTGACCTTAAAATGAATTGGTACTTGAATTCAGCGACCTGACATGAAAATGCTCTTCAAATTTCAAGTCAATCGGATGAAGAGAATTTTAGAAAATTTAGCCCAAATTGACCTTTTGGCCTATGTTTACATCAAAATTAATAGGAGGTTGAATTCAGTGACTTGATATGCAATTGGTCTTCAAATTTCAAGTCAATCACATGAAAATTGACAATTTTAGAAATAATTAAAAAATTTGGCCTATTTTGGGTTGACTTTATGGCCTATTATAACCCCAAAAGTAATAGGTGGTTGAATTCACTGACCTGATATGCAAATCCTGTTCAAATGTCAAGTCAATCAGATGAAATTTGAGGATTTTCGTAAATTTAGCTCAAATTGGCTTTTTGACCTATGGCGACCTTTTTGGTCGACCAAATTTTACGAAACTTCAATGCGTGACCGTCGCAGTGACATTCATCTCTGAAAATTTCAGAACGATCCGTTGAAAGGTTTGGGCTGGAGACGAGCGGACAGACAAACACACACACAAACAAATGGAGGGGATCAACATACTTGTCAAAAATATTTTTTTTCTTCCTTCTTTGCCAAGTAATAACAAAAAAAGAAAAAACAAAAAACAAAAAAAAAAAGGAACAGCACTGAAATCACAACTGACTAATATGCCTCTGTCCACATAATGACATTCAGTAATAACTTATAGCATGTTTGATTTAAATCTCTTCAGCTGTTCTCATCTCACATTTTATAGCCGATATGACATTTGACATCTTAAACCCGAAATCTATGTCATCTTTGCATCATGACAAAACGTGTACCAAGTTTTACTTAGATCCCTTCAGCCATTAAGTCGCGGTAACAAAAACCTATCACTTTAGCACGGATGGACAGTCCAAAAAAACAATGCCTACGGCAACTGGCGGTTGGGCCATAAAAACTAATTTGGCTAATCGGGAATTTACTTGCTTTCCCAGAAAAAAAGTCAGAATAAGCACATCTTGTTTTTTTACATCTGATATACAATAACTCGAACCGAAAGAATACAATTCACGAAAGGTGAACAAAGTGCCATGTTTTTTTTGTATATATTGTCAAGGCTCCTATGAGAGCGAACACAAGCACAGCAAGGGTGGCATGAGACAAGAGGGGCAGGAGTGGGAAGGACAAAAGAGTAGGGAACAGAGACATTAGGAGATCTGTGGAAGGGAGAGGGATGGGGTGGCGAACATGGGTTATTGAAGATGGATATTACAGGGACTTTCAGGAAGGAAAGCAGGGAATTTGAAGGAGGTGGGTTTGGGGTGGATTAACAGGGGAAGAAAAGATCAAGACTTTGGATGGGGGAAGATAAGAGGTGGTGGTGAATGGCTGTTTTTAATGCCTGGAGGGAAGAATGGGATTGAAGAGAGTGAGGGAGTTTATTCCAAAGGCGGAAAAAAAAGGAATGAAAGAGTGAAGGTGAGTAGCGATTCATGATTTTGGTAGTTTTACCAGAAAGGGGTTGCTGGCGAACCTTGAGCAGCCTGCGTGAATATGGGGGGGGGGACATATCGCAGGCAGAGCAGGGGGGGGCGAGACCGGAGAGGAGACGGTAGAAGGCAGAAAGACCACCACGTTTTGGTGGGATCTCACAATTTGTTTGAAAAATCAAACCTGTATTAATACTTGAAGCATCGCTGGACTTCTGTTTTGTTGAAATTTCTAATTCTTGAATCGGAACGGAGGATTTCTGGGTGTTTTGAGCGATATCAGTTGCATCTTCCAGATCATCTTCCGGATCATCTTCCGGATCATCTTCATCATATTCCGGATCATCTGCCGGATCATATTCCGGATCATCTTCACCTGCACACAGTTCGCCATTGAAATGTCAAATGACGAATCAACTTTAAAGTAACACTTGGTGAAAAATAAACCAGAACCTTGCCATGATTAAAAAGAAGTAAAATCAGTTATTAGTCATAAACAATTTCCATGTAATGTGCATTTTCATCCACCAATAGGATGGTGTTTGCTTTGTACTTCACCACAATACAGGTTTCAGAAAATTGAAGCTGGTGAAAGTTTGAAAATGTTATTTTGGGGGAGGAGGGGGGGGAATTTAGGGTGGCGGCTTGGGATCCGAGGGTCCTGAGTTCAAGCCTCGTTGCCCGCTGAATTAATTCACCAGGGGGTTGACTCAGCCTGCCATCCTTCCGAGGTCGGCAAAATGAGTACCAGCTTGCTGGGATGACCGAGTCATTCAAGTATCCTGCGTCAGAGTGGCGACCTGTCCAGGATTGTGCCCAATAGCCAAGGAGACTGCTTCGGCAGCACCAACGCTCTGTACAGAGTATGGTCCCAATGGACAATGGGGGGGAATATTGCATTGATATGCATCGGTGAAGGTAAAAAAAAAAAAAAAAAAAAAAACCTTCAAAACTTGGTGACAGCAAGAAACAAAAGCACACTGTGGAAAAAATGAAAGGCAAACTTTTTTTCTCAAAAATTATTAAATTGGACTCAAAACCTGGATATCTCGCCACACACACATTTCACTGAAATACTTTTGAAAACTAAAAAGAAAATATATATATATATATATATATATATATATATATATATACATACATATATACATACATATATACATACATATAAATACATATATACATACATATATACATACATATACATACATATATACATACATATACATATACATATATATATATATATATATATATATATATATATATATATATATATATATATATATACATACACATATATTGGAAAGCAAACATTTAATAGAAAAAGCTGCATCACATACTTGAGTCAGGGTTGACTGTGTCATCATCATTCTCGGTCCCACGTACACCATTAGTGCTGAGCAGCTGACCATTTACATCTTCAGAATGTGTGGATGAAGATTTCAAGGAGCGTAGTTTCTGGGCACAGCTAGAAAGCTCTAGACTTACAGGCTCGAGCATAGAGCAGAAAATGTGGACCAGAGAACAGCCTGGAGGCTGGAGAAGTTGTGGCTCCACGGAATATTCCATAAATCGGTGGAACTCCGCATAAACTGCAAAAGGAAATTTTACTTTTGCACGAGAGAGGAGGTCAGCTTTCAACAAAACTGATGTGGTGCAGGCTTTAAGCGCATCATGGCTCTTAATGTCCAGCTCCGTGACTACGGCTTGGGCAGTTTCTGGTCTCAGACCCCGTGTCTGCAGCCACCCTGGGAAGGTCAATTTTTCAGTCATGGCCTGTTGAAGACAAAGAACCACACTTAACAAAAAATTAATGTTCCACATGTCTTCTTGCCCAATGTTCTTCAAAAACAGTCATTTACATGCACATTGATGGGGCATTCAATAGGTTATATTAATGAAATATAATACTCAATCAAGTCAAAGATAAGAAAAAAAAGTGTACAAGACATATATCGAAATAATAATAATTTCAAAATAAAAACATTAAAAAAAAAAGTTGGCACATTTGCTTCTACTTCTAATTACATCTAAAAATATATATTCTGGCATTTCTTGGACACCGAGTATCTCATTTTGTCCAGGAGCAATACCCAGGTCCAACATGACGACGTAGCCCATACAGTACATATGTCTTGTCTTTTTTTTTCAGATTGAAAAATACCTTAGCAACCTACCCAGGCCTGTTGTAGTCATGAATTGTGGTATAAGTAATTTGCAAAATGGGTTAAAACATACCAAGTGGAGGTGACAATTGTATGCATTTTCGCTAAAGCCAATTTTAGGAGTTTTAATGTTTTTATACATGTGTTAGCTGATATATGTGTATCAATGGTGGTTAATATATCATAAAATAATAGCATGAACCAAAAACAACCATATATATTCATCATGTGCACTTCAACCAGAAAACAAGTTTGTATGACAATATTCATGAGCGGTTAATTGTACTAAAGTTGGATTTATCCTCCTGAAATCGAAATTGTATCCTCCTGAAATATAAATTGCAATGATCTTATGTCCTCTTTTTATATTATGTTTATTATAATCTGTAAAATGTATTGCTAATAGAGTGAAACCTATCAAGAGGTCCCTCTCATGAGCCAACACCTTCTCCTGAAAGGCCACCTAATTTTGGCTATACTGGCACTTTCACATGAAAACAGACTGCTCATGAGAGATCACCCCTTCTGTAAAGTCAGTCTTTTGTGACATTTTGGATGACTTCTCAAAAGAGGTTTCACTATATTAATAATTTTTATTGTAAGATTAGTAATATAATGTGGTCAATCAATTTTGTCTTGATCAATTTCCACAGACCAGATTGTGAAAAATATCACTGGCAGACAAGACGTACCTGTTATCTCCAACACGAATACTGTACCTATTTACTTTCCAATGATCTATTTTTTTCAAGGGATTACCCAGTTGTTTTTTTTCAGCTATTATTTATAGCTGAAATTATATTTCAGCTATTTATTTTCAGCTATAATACAACTATGTGATGCACAGAGATATAAAAAGAAATCAAAGCCGATAACTTGTATTCTTAGTGATAATACGGATGATATACCTTCTCCCCAAGATTTGGATAAATTAAAAAAAAGAACCTCATTATCTTTGATGATTGTGTTAATGAGAGAAACCAAACTGTCATGGATAGCTGCTACTACACAAGAGGGAGACATTCTTCTTGTAATTGTATTTATCTTGGTCAATCATACTTTCAACTCCCCCGTCACTCAATAAGAAACAATGCTAATACTTTTATTTTGTCCAAGATAAATTCAACAGATATAAATAATTTTTGAAGAGACAATTGTTCTACATTATGTAGTAAAAAGGAATTTTAGGATTATTTGAAGCACACGACTGAAAAATATAAATATATTGTTGTGAAACAAGATGAGATATTAAAGGATATATTTTTTAATTTTATAAACAATTACATATATAAATGACAACTATAATTATTAATCTTGTGGGTAAATCTGTTTCTGGAAAAAAAGTTTCATAAATCAAGGTTCTTGTATAGTACAAATAAAAATATTGTAAATTTTTTTTTAACAAACCGCTATGTGATTTGTATTGTCTCGACAACAAGAGCAATGCGACCAGAAGAAGTAGAAGGTGAAGATTACTACAACATTTCGGTCGAGGAACATATGCGATTGAGGAATGAAGGTCAAATATTTGAGGAGGTCTTTCTTGGAACAACAAAGTATTCACATGGGAAGAGTGAGTTAAAGAAACTAAAAACTGGTGGTCTTGGGATATTAGAAACTAATCCAAAAGGAATGAGGCAAATTATTAAACATCTAAATAGTGATGGTGTTAAGATTTCATCATTCGGTTTTGACGTTGATGAAGAAACAATGCAAAAGTATGAAAAGCAGAGATACAAGTATCAGTGAAGAAGAAATTACAACTCGTATTAATATTAAAGAATTTGATGAAATATTTAAAGAAAAGGATTTATTTGAACACATCTACTTGAATGATGAAGAAAAGGAAAATTTCCCTGTTGACCTTTATAATTCAGTGAATGATATTTTCCAATAAATAAATGGATGCAAAAGAAAGAGCAAGAAGATTTAAGGAACATCAAGAGTTGGTTTCAAAAGTTGTAAAACAACAGGAAGACAAAGAAGAAATGCAGACAAACTAACGGGTGAAGAAGCATTTGAAAGAAAACAAGAGAAATTTTTAAAACGACTTTTAAAAACTTCCCAAGAAAAAAATTATAGACGCTTCCACAGTTCCCACAATAGAATATACTCCGAAAAAAACTTCAAATGCTAAAAGATTTCAGTCAAATGACAGAGGAAGAATTAGAATATGATGATGAAGGATTATTTCAACAATGGGAAGAGATTAATCAACCCCCTGATTATATTGTGAAGGCTCTTCAAAACAATGAATATTCAGCGGATTAAAAAAACCAAAGCAGGACTCATTCCAACAGAACAACCAGCAATATTTCATCTTGTTCAAGAAAATGGATTGATATTTAATGATGAATTAAGGTTCTTGAGTTCTGCTCAACCCCGTTAAACTAACTCCGAGATTAATCTTTCTTCGAACAAAAGATGGAAGACAAAGTTGTACGTTGAGGGATGAATCAAAGTATTTTGATAAACCATTGGAAATGAAAAATAAGGATGATATATTGATCTGCTTAATATCTCTTAATAATATTGAAATATGTATTGATCTGCTGGACTCTCTTAATTATAGGGTCAATACATCTGGTAAAAGTAGGAAGAATGAGAAGGAGAAACACATTATTCAGGCTTGAAGTATCCTTGGTTCAGGTGTTAGTTTTCTTCCAAATGACCCATCACAATTAGTTAATAGACTGTTATTGCTGTTAGCAGGGGTTCCCAAACCCAGGGTCGTGACCCAAACTTGAACCCCCCCCTCAAAATCTCAGTTTTTGAGGGGGGGGTTTCATGTCAAAAGCATTTTCTCTGACAATTTTTATCATAGGTACACTAGGTACCAGTATCATTTGGGTTGTGAGGCAAATGTGATTTCAAATTTTGGGTCATGGACAAAAAAGTTTGGGAACCACTGTGTTTGGTAGTAAGAAGGCTGAAAATAACAATTGTTTTAATGAAGCATCAGTCATTTTAAACCAGTTGATAAACATGAAAATAATTAATAAATGTCAATACAAAGACATTTTATCCCATATTAAATAAGATAAGTAGCACAGTCCTTTGTTTTAATGTCATAACAAACGACCACACATCTTCATTCCCATACCCACGACAACTTGACGCAACAAAAGAATATGTGGAGTCTTTATTAACCTCCGCCATCTAAGATGGACGGAGGTTACTGTTTTCACCCCTGTCTGTTTGTTTGTTTGTGAACAGCATTATGGAAAAACTCCTGGACGGATTTCGACGAAACTTGGTGGGGGGATTAGGTATGGTCCAAGGATCATGCCATTAGATTTTGGACTTGGTTCAAAGTCCAATATGGCTGCTATGGCAGCCATTTTGTAAAAATATTTGAATTTTTGTTTTTGCATTTCTACATGTTTTAAGTGATTTCCAACCAAAAAAAAAAAAATTTGTTAGAGAAAAAAAAACAAATTTTGCACCTTTTTTTTCAAAAAAAATTTCGATTTTATTTGAATTTTTTTTTTTTGCATTTCTACATGTTTTAAGTGATTTTCAACCCCCCCAAGAATGTTAGAGAAAAAAAAAATTTGCACCTTTTTTCAAAAAAATTCCGATTTTTTTTTTTTGGCATTTCTACATGCATGTTGATCTAGTTTAGTTTATTCAATCGTGGTTCAGTAGAGTCTGATCCGTTTTGACCTACAATTAATAGGATATCAGGTTCACTTAAGTGACCCAGCAGTATTGGCGGCGAAGGTTTTGCACTCTACCGAGTGCTCCCCCTCCAGTTGTCTATGGAAACTTATAATACCTTGTTTAATATCACCGAGAAAATGACAAGTTTAGTTATAATCCGGGAAGTGGATACAAAACGATAACAGTTTCACCCGGAGCATATGAGATTTATCAAATATCTTCCGAAATTGCTCGCCTTATGAAAGAACAGGGTGATAAACCAAAAAATATTGCCATAGATATTCAAAATAAATGATTAAACTTAAAAATAACTACAAGATTGATTTCACAATTGATAATTCATTTAGAGTGTTATTTGGTTTCTCCTCAAAAAAGATTGAAACTAATGGGATGTTTTAGTGATAACGTCATTCAAATATCCTCAGGCATAAATTCAGTATTAATTCACTGTAATTTGATTGATGGTGCTTATAATGATGGAATAAGAACAAATACAATATTTTCATTCAGTGCATACTCAACCCCAATTGGTTATAAATTCAATATGGAACCCAAAAAATCTGGTTTATCTACCTGTGTCAGGAAAAACCATATACAGAGTAAAGTTTAGGATAACCGACCAAGATAATCGCATGATTTCTTTTCATAGAGAAATTATATCCATCAGGATTCACCTACGTTAAGCTTTCCAATAAATAAATACGATGGTTATTGTGAGGAAGCACGAGTTGGGAAAATATAAAATAATTACAGGGGATGGGATGTTCCTTTCCCCATACGACAAGGGTGAAGGTATGTATCTTGGTCGAGGATACTATAAACCGAAGAGACAAAGGGGTGGACATCAATTTAGAAAAAAAAAGGAGATGGGATAATTGATACTCTAATGGGTCGAGGTTGAACTATTCTTAAACATAAAGACCAAATTGGTTCAACTGCTTCTGCTGTGGGAAATATAGTGGGTGCTATAAAGAGTATAAAATATGCCCAAAAGGAATCTCATAAATTGCAAGCAATAAAAGAAATTAAGAAAGCCAAAACTCAGTTGTCTCCCCAAGAATGACAGAAAATAATTCAAATACTTGGGTCATGATTTCAAAAGTTTTAACATCTTTTTTCCTAAATAAATACAAGTATGGAAGCAATTGATAGCATTTATGATTTGGATGATACCATTGTCATCTCAAACTCCACTAAAAAAGAAGACTACTTCAAGGTAAATGCCATAACTGGAACAGACTGGAATACAAATGGAACAAAAAGTTTTGAAACAAATAATCAAGAAATTTATTTGAATCTCGCCGAAAGTTTCTTGTTGTGTAAATTTACATTCACTAAGGCTGCGAACGACACAAACGCTACACTCGTAAACGATTTCTTCTGGAAAATGTTTGATCGTGTTCGTTTGTATATTGAAACACAAGAAGTTGAAGCGGTTGATTATGTCTCTGCTACATCTGAAATTATGACATTTACAATATATTCATTTTGTGAGAGAATGGGAAAGGAAGCTGTCGAAGGCTTCGATGGGACATGAGTCATGAATCAAAATTGGGTTTGTTTTCGTGTTTGGGGCAAGCCTTGTTCAGGTGAGTAAGTGGTGGGTGCAGGTGAGCATATGCATCAGTGGTGAAAGTAATGGTGTGATGTGAAAATACAAATTTGCATACATAATATATAGATGGTACATCACTGCTCATGCTGTTAAATTCGCAAACAGGCGATGCATTAACGTGCGTTCTGCCCCTCGGATGGCCTGTCTGATAGCATTGGTTCATGAACATTTAAGATCTCATGATATCCTTTGGAGAGAGTGGGCAAGTTATCGCAGGCATAATGCAGAGTGAGACATAGACCGGTGATCTGAGGTTGAGGTCAATCATATGTATTAATGAGTTTGTTTAAAAGGAACTTTTACCATAGGATCTCAAATTATTACATTATTTGTCGAAAAAGGACACAGAGCAAAGGAGATTGGGCTGAAAGTTGTATCATGTGAAAGGCAACGAAGGGTACATATGGAAACAGCCTCTAGTGGATTATATGGCCATTTTTGAGCAGATAAATAAGCTACCATGTCGAAAGACTGATGCGAGTGCCGGTAACTGCCCCATTAAACCTGAAACAAATGTACATACACATTATGGGAAACAATGTTTAGTTTCTGTGTTGCTCTAACAAAGGTTGTGAAAGAATTTGACTCGTAGGTCAAACAAGCGTGACAAGACCAAGCTGCAGAGGAACACCACGGCATCCAGCCCGGCGACTGCGAGAACATCAAGGTGTTGAAGCGGAGGAACGCACTGAAGGCATGTTGGACCGGACCCTATCAGGTATTACTGGTTACCCACATAGCTATCAAGTGAGAAGGTAAGCTAATCATGGACTCACGCATCTCACCACAAAAGAGGATACAGGAAGTCGTAAAGAGAAAGAAAGGCAATCTGCAAGTGGGAAGAATGTTACTGGAGGTTCATGACAGATGTAGCAATGCATTTTGATTAGCATGTGCATAATCGTGATGGTATGGACAATAACAGATAGTGAGGGCAGTATGGGAATGTCAAAGAGCAGAATGTTTGGTAGGTCAACAGTAGGGGAAACAAGGAATGGGTTGTGACAGGGTATGCAGGGCAGAAGAAGGTAAACATTGGGACCAATTGCATGAGAAAGGCGTGTATTGGATAAACACTTGTATGACCCTTACATATAATTACGCACCTCGTGTGACACGGGATGAAGAGGACATAGGCACTGTACGCCTGAAACGAGGGATAGTGTTACATGAAGGGATAACTGGGACAAGGATAGATATAAGGATACGAATGAATAATCTCATGGAACCCCCAGACATCATTAAATGGTATATTTCTGTGACCTGGGAGGGCACATAAGAAAGGACGCTACAAACTATCATGATTACAATCCAGGATGGAAGATTGGAGCATGGTTGCAAGGATTGTTTAGAGGTTGGGGAGGAACCATTCTCAGGTTCCTGCTGACAGGATTGGCTGTGTTGATTGGAATATTCATTATATTGTCTATAATCAAAGCAGCCATGATGGCTGGCTTGCGAAAGTGCATTTCAGGATGGCATCTGAAGTCAACACCCGAGAAGCACGAAACCAAGCCCGAACCTGAAATGACACTTTTAGCTGGAGCTCGGGAAAGGGACTTTCCAATAAAAGGGGCAATTTCCCCACACCACCCACAACTACTATTGTACACCACCCCCCACCCCGGCTACCCTTGTTCCCGATGCATCACCTGCTTGTAATATGTATACCTTTGTGCACCAGGCACCTGTGATTAAAGATGAGGAACATATTCAATTGATCGCAGCAGATAAACTTGAGAATGCCAATTTGCATGTAATGTTTGGAAAGGAAGATGAAAATGTAAATGTGGATGTAGACGAAGATGCTGCAGATTCTGGCATAATTTGTTAAAATGTAACTGGAAATGGATGTGCATCAGTTGGTACAAGTTTAGACTCAGACCTTGAGGCTGAGCAGTTTTTGGATGGAGATTTTACTGAGTGATTTGTTAATCAGGGGGTTGGCATGTGATTCCATCTTTAGTGGGGCAGGTAGTTCTTTCCCTGGGTTAGAGGGGTGCAGGGAGAGCCTTTCGACCGCCATGGAGACCATCTGGAACTGCCCCGAAGGATGAAACTCCTCCCAGGGAGTGGTCTGTCTGCACGGCGAAGCTGGGTCATCTGCCGGCCTGAATTAAGAAGATGCTTGATTGCGATTTAATAAACATTGTTTCTTAAAAGTAACAATAGGAGGAAATGGGATTTGTACCTTATTCTTTAAAGCCTTTGTTTCTTTCAAACTCTATTCACTCACCTGCAGTTAATTAAAATTTATTCCTTCTTGGGACATTGTGTGCAAGATAAGGAAGGTTAATCTTTTGCGATTCAAGGGAGCATTGTGTAGCAGGATCTGGGAGGAAAAACTTCTGATCTTGCTTATCAGTTTGAAATATATCGCCAAGACATAAGCCAGGTGGCTCTTGGGATGAAAGGAAGGAATTGTGTAGTGGAATCTGTTGGAGATAAAAAGTCAAATATTAGGGGGTGACTCAACTATTTGGGAGAGCACTATCTGGGTTACCTCAATTGCTAATTGGTGTTCCTGATGTTTCCTGCTCTCCGTGCGGCCGCATTTATTTATCGGTAATAAACAATTTTCCCTCAAGTAAATCGATGTCTTCATGCCTTAGTAAAGGGTGATCGATGCCTCGACAAATATATGTATGATATTCTATGGGGTGAAAGTGGTTCAAGAATCGTAAGGGATGAGGAAGGAGTTGAAGAAACTGAGGCAAGAGATGAGGAGAGGGAGAAAAAAAAAAGAGAAAGAAGAGAGGGAGAAGAGAGAGAAGGAGGAGAGGAAGGGGAGGAGAGGGAGGGGGAGGAAAGAGAATAAATAAATATAAAAATATTGAAACCAATGAGATTATAAAAAGATCAAAGGTATTGCAGAAAAATCAATCAATCTCAACGCACTGAGGAGGAAAACAAAGAATTGACAAGTCTATTAGAAATATATGCGTGAAGATTTAAACAAGAAAGTGGAGATAAAGAAGAGAAAGAAGGAAAAAGATTATACGATTGATGATGTTGGTGTAATTGACTGATCAAAGTTTTACTTTTTTTTTTTTCTTAAATAAATGGAGAGAGCTGAAGACATTTGTAAGGATTCTTTATGTTTTAAAAATGAAGATTCAAATGTGCATGTTGGAAACTAAAAAGGTTTTAGCACTGTAGGAATTTTTCACATAAATAAATGTTATTGTGTCAAAAGTAAAAAGAAAAGCAAGAGTAAAAATATCTCGTATGTTAAAAGTAAAAATAGGGTTATACAAAAAGGTACATGTTCGGTGTGTGGCTAAAAAAAAAAAAAAAGAGTGAATTCATCACAAAACACAAACACAAACGAGGAGGAGACAGAAAAAAGTTATCAGGAAGTAAATTTACAACAACTGGAATACGAGGGGAATTATATCTACCAGGTATTCTTTCTGTGGCCAAGGAACAAATTTGAATAAAAGAGGAGATGAGGCTGACAATCCTAAACCGTGGAGCAAACCTATCAATAGGGTTGATGAAGTGTGCATGAAGCATGATATTGATTATGGGAATAGCACGACGTTGGAAGAAAAACATGAAGCCGATAGAGAAATGTTGTAGAATTTGTCTCCAATACAAAATCCAACATTGAGAGAAAAAGACAATCAGTGCTAAATTGAAACTTGGACTTGGAAATTCAAAAAAAAAACTTATAGGCTCTAATGATGTCATTAAGATTGAAGAGCAATTAGCTGATGAATTACATAAACTAATAATCACAAAGTTTCATAGAAGGAAGGTTTATTCCAAGTAAGTTGATTATATCTTGTCTGCTGATTTAATTGAACTCAATAATGATAAAGGGTACAAGTATGCTTTAACCGGTATTGATTTGAGGAGTCGATTTGCGTGAGTTGTCCCTTTGAAAAACAAAACAGGTAATACTCTTATGTTAGCCTTTCAACAGATATTCAATAAAAGCAAGAGAAAACCTAAAAAAAATTGTGGACTGATGAGGGTGCAGAGTTCAACAACAAAACATTTATGAATTTTCCTTAAAACAACAACATTACATGATACAGCACCTTTAATGAAGGAAAAGTAGTTATTGAGCATTTTAAAAGAGAGACTATATAAACTAGCCGGGAGGAGACGATGGTTGGCGGGCATTATTGAACAATGCCACGATAGGTACAATTGAGTTAGTGGAAGCTTTTAAGGAAGCCCTACCGTAAAAACCTATCTCTTCCGTCAAAATTGACCAAATCAAATCGGATTTTTTTATATGTTGTACTTATGGACATTACACACAGCTTCTAGGAAATAAAATTGCGAGAAAAAAGAAAAAGAAAAAAATATAAATAAATAAAAAGTTCAGGTGGGCGTGGCTCCGCCCACAAGGGGCATGGGACACCTCTCAGACAAAAAAAAACACAACTAGACCATGACATCTAGCTTATGTCCAAGTTTCATCAAGATCACATCAAACGTCACGGAGCTATGCTCTGGAGAGTCACAAACAGACACACAGAGACAGACACACAGACGCAACGAAAATAGTGGTGACTGCTGGAGCCCACGAACCAAAAAATTACTCAACTCGGTTCTCAACAATGGTTATCTTTAATTCAGGACATTGTAGATAAGTATAATGATACGATTCATACCTCAACAAAAATTAAACCATCAGAAACATTTACAAAATTAAAATATGAAAAAGAGATTAATGTCAGAAAGCCTCAGTTCAAGGTTGGTGATATAGTAAGAATATACAGGTGGAAATCTCATTTTGAAAAACTTTTTAAAATTGTTGATGTCGTCGATACAGTTCCTTGGACTTACAAATTATGTGATTTAAAGGGGGAAGAGATTTTAGGTTCATTTTATTCACAGGAATTACAAAAGACAAAGATAAATTAAAAAACAATTTTTTGACTCCACCCCATTTTAACTCCACCCACACAAGCCCCACCCACATAATTAGTTTATTAGTTCCTCACACACGTTTATTTAATTTTTTTAAAAAATGCTCCACCCACACAAGCCCCACCCACCCACATAAGCCCCACCCCCTTCCCCCTGTGCGCCCCAACTTTTACCCACTACTCCCCTCATCCCACCCCCCACACACACAGGGAGGGGAGGGGAGAGGGATAGTGGGTCGTTGGGGGAGCGCACCTTCCCCTCAACCCCAAATCGGAAATGTGGAAACAATGGGTTTTTTCGGGTGTGTCTCATGAAGGAAATGACTTCGGCCTTTTGGGGCTTGGTTCGGGTATGAGGGCTGAAAGAGATTTTATCTTTTCTTTCATTTAAAACTTACTTTTAAATATCTTCTTTTGATTAAAAGTTGTTTTTGCTTGCTTTTCGCTAAATTTTGTTCTGTTAGTGTTCTGACGATTCAAGATAAAACCATGAATTGTATTTGGAGACATGGGCTAAGTAAAAACATTGTGCACAGAATACTTCCTCATTTCCACGGCACGACTGTGCTCTTCAACGAACTTCCCAATTTTACAGAACCGAAGGAGGGCTTGTGAACTTCCCTTTCTTTCGTGCTTGAAGAGATAAAGTGAATATACTCGATGGAAATGAATGTTATCAGAAAATTAAGCTATTCCCTCAAGTAGAACATGGACAAATATTCGTTGGTTCGCTCTGAGTATAATGAAAATATGAAAGGGAAGAAGTACTTTAAATCAGCAAGTCTCAATTTTACATTTGCTTGTATGGGAGGGGGAGAAAACGAGTCACCCATTTTAAGCTTGAGGCTTGGGTCAGAAAGTTTTCCCTTTTTCCCCATTCATTTCAATGGGCGTCCCAGAAACCCCATTTATCTACTATCCCCAACCCCTTCCACATCATATTGTTGAGGATTTGGAAACCTATCGCACACAACATTCAGGTCCTATAGCTCAGTTATATCGGTAAGTACATGTTGCCAGTTAGGGTCCCGTCCCTTGTCCAAGGGTGATTAAATGGAAATGCGCTGTGAGTTACTTTGATAGGGTTTTTCTATAATTACTACACGTGCCCCTCACTCTGACCCTTGCCTAATCCGGGATCGCATCACCTCAGCTCGAGACTTCGCCCAGGATGGGAGGGGTGTGCCCCTTGGCAAACCAGCATCTGCATCACCTCAGCTCGAGACTCCGCCCAGGATGGGAGGGGTGTGCCACTTGCCCAATCCGAGATCGCATCACCTCAGCTCGAGACTCCACCTTAATCAGATGGAGTGTTCGCCCCGGGCCAATCGACGAGCTTGCCGCCTGTTTTGGCGAATGAGAGGGCGTCGAGCAATTCTGCGCGCCCAAGCGGTCCAGTGAGGGAGAGCGGAGACGCCGCCCCCCCCCCCCCCGGAGACAGGGTGAATAAGGGCGCAGGCGTTCGGACAGGCGCTTGTCGAGGTGGTCGTCTGGTTGGTCGTCGTCTTAGTCATTGTGACCTTGGTGGTCGTCTGGTTGGTCGTCGTCTTCGTGGCCTTGGTCGTCGTCTTCGTCATTGTGGCCTTGGTGGTCATCTGGTTGGTCGTCGTTTTCGTCGTCATGGAGAGGTGGTTTTTGGTGATCGTCTTGGCCGTCATTCTCCTCCTCCTCCGCGGATCGAGTCGGCTTGAAGACCACACGAGGTGGAAAGTTACAAGACAGACCCTGGTCTTCAGCTCGACTGCCCTCCGGGCTGGAGGTCCAATTAAAGACCATTTGGTCCAATTCTTTGGGTGTGTGCGCGTGTGTGTGTCCGTGGGCCCGTCTGCTAAGTAGTGAATTGTATAAGTGCTTTTTGTCTGTATATACGTACATTTATTAATATTCGGTTTAACTCTGCTTCTGACGTGCTTCCCTCGTTCCCCAATTATTGTTGAATAAATAAACCCCATTTGTTCAATGTATCAGCTCGTTCGTGTCCTTTCCTCCATTGGTTCGACAGCACGCGTGTTTGAGAATTAGTACGGCCGTTCGGGCCGGTAAATTGTCATTTGGTCCGGCTCGACTTTGGTAATTCCGCTCGGTTACGCCGGATCCGAGTCGGCGATCGCGACTCGATTCGGACAAAGTCGGCCGAGGGTTAATTTCCCCGGTAGTTGGACCACGTGGGTATTTAGGTAAATTGAAATTAGCAATCGACCCTACCCCACGTGGTCGACCTCATTGGTGAACTTCGGTCCGAGAGACCGAAGTTATCCGGGGTGACGACCTATACATCCCGGGTGATCAGTGGAGCCGACTCTACTGCTCCATCTGGTGGTCGTGCTTGCGGCCGATGCCTGGCCCCGCAACAATATTTACATCTAATTTAACCAGAAGTTAATCCCACACCAAGAATGTTGATTACGTCTAAGTTTGCAGTGACCGTTTCTGAAGGTGTTTGTCCAAACTTAGACATACTGGAATCTACATTGATCATTCCAAGACATTTATATTAACAAAAAAAAAAACAAACAAACAAAAAAACCATGTCGCACACCAAGTTTGCAAAGGAATTAATTTGGGTTATACATTTAACATTAAAAAACACATAATGCCAAATTACAAAAATATTATTCATCTACAAGGGTGTCTGTATGGCTTATTGAAAGGGGTCACCACACGAAATACTCAGGCAAGGCTATGCATTGTTACCTCCATCACCGAAGCTGAAGGTGGTTATGTTTTAATCCCTTTCTCTGTCTGTCCATTTGTGTGCAGGATATCTCAAAGTTGTGCACGGATTCAGATGAAACTTGGTGGACACGTTGGGTGTGTGACAAGGAAGAATTGATTTGATTTTAGTGAAGATCCAGATACGAGAATTTAATTTTGAGAAGTGATTCTTCACCATTGAGAGGTCAGGCTAAAAACGAAATGTAGCATATTTCAAAAAATGTATTGGGCCCGATATATTCTCGTGGATCGGTTATTGCGGGGCGGAGGTATGCGCTCTACCAAGTGTCCTTCAAGTTACTTCCACCACCGAATGTGAAGGAGGTTACGTTTTCACGTCTGACTGTGTGCAGGATATCTCAAAAAGTTGTGGATAGATCCAGATGAAATTTGGTGGGCATGCTGGGTATGCCGGGTGCGTGACCACGATGAATCGATTTGATTTTGGTGAGGATCCGAATCCGGATCTGGATACGAGAATTGTTTAATTTCCAAGTGATTCTTCACCATTGAGAGAGAGGGCCAAAAACGATATAGTTCTGTATAGCATGATATTTCAAAAATGTTTTAGCCCGATATGTTGTCATGGATCAGGCATTATGTGGCAGAGGTATGTGTTCTACCGAGTGCCCTTCTCGTTTAAAAATGGAATGATGTATAACAAATACACTGGTGTGCTGCACAAAGGAGCTTTCAATTGTGCTTGCAGCAGAAAAATAAAATCTCCCCACCCCTCCTCCTCCTCTTTTCTTTTCCAACCAATGGTTGAACAATATTTATTTGCTCCAATAAACTCAACTGTCCCAGATTCAGTGCCAATTCCTTGTTGCTGGGTTCATCAACCACAGGTTTAACTTGAAGGGCATTGGGTAGAGCACATCCCTCTGCCAGGCTGAACATTTTGCATTTTATATCACACCAATAGGCTAGAGCTGCATCTGGACCTGAACCAAAATCAACTTGACTTCTTCTCGTCACCTACCCAACTCATCCACCAAGTTGTCATAACTTTTTGAACCATAGTGTGTCAAATAATTTCTTGCCCCAATCTATCAATGATGGAGCATCACTTTTTTTTTTGTATACCTTGTCGAGGCTCGTATGAGAGCGAACACACAACTCACATCAAGGGGGGCATGAGACAAGAGAGGAGGGAGTGGGAAGGACAAAACAGTGGGAACAGACATTAGATCTGTGGAAGGGAGAAGGATGGGACGGGGAACATGGGGAATAGAAGATGGACATTACAGGGACTTTCAGGAAGGAAAGCAGGGAATTTGAAGGAGGTGGGCTTGGGTGGATTATCAGGGGTAGAAAAGATCGAGGATTTGGATGGGGGACAATAAGAGGTGGTGGTGAACAGCTGTTTTGAAGGCCTGGAGGGAAGAATGGGAATGAATAGAGTGTGGGAGTTTATTCCAAAGGCAGGAAAAAAAAAAAGAGGAATGAAAGAGTGAAGGCGAGCAGCGATTCGTGATTTTGGTAGTTTTACCAGAAGGGGGTTGTTGGCGGACCTTGAGCGCCCTGCGGAAATGTGGTGGGAGAGAGCAGGGGGGGGGCGAGGATGGAGAGGAGACGGTAGAAGACAGAAAGACAAGCTTTCAAAATATAAAACAAAACAAAACAAAATAAGAAACAGACAACAGAAAACCAAGACAAGCAGAGAGAGCAGGGGGGGGGGGGGAGCGAGGATGGAGAGGAGACGGGAGAAGACAGAAAGACCACCGACCAACCTGCGGTGATCGAGTGAGAGGCCCAAAGATTCAGCCTCATTACGGGAGATGCCAATGATCCGAAATGCCTTGGCTTCGACAGCGTGAAGCCGAGAAAGGTGGGAGGCAGGAGCACCAGCCCAGAGGGGAGAGCAGTACTCCATCAGGCTGTGGACAAAAGCTTTGTAAGTGGTCAGGAGGTCAGGTGGGCCGAGAAAGGACTTTGCACGACGGAGGATTCCCAGTCGGCGACTTTCGGAAATGTGACTTTCCCAGGAAAGGTCATGGCAGATAGTGAGACCTAGAAGCTTGAAAGAAAAGACTTCTTCCAGAGGATTGTTGAGAAAGTGGATGGGGGGGTTTTGTAAACGGTCCTTTCGAAGAGACATAGTGAGAGTGTGAGATTTGTCTGGATTGAAAGACATGTTCCACGTGTTGGACCAGTTTGTGATTTTATCCAGATCTGCGGTGAGTGAAGAAGCTGCTGCTTGCCGGTCTGAGGGATGACAGATGGTACGGCAGAGGGTGGAGTCGTCGGCAAAGAGAAATAGAGGATTTTCCAGAGAGTCCGAGAGATCATTGATGAAAACCAGAAAAAGAACAGGGCCCAGAACGCTACCTTGAGGAACTCCAGCCTGCACAGGAAGAGGGGATGAAAGAACTCCATTTAGGGCCACACGTTGACTGCGACAGGAGAGGAAGTCTGCGAGCCATGAGTGGAGATGGCCTTGAATACCATGGGAAGAAAGTTTGGTGAGTAGTGCAGGGTGCCAGACTGTGTCAAAAGCACGTGATATGTCCAGGGATACGGCTCGGATTTCCTGTCTGGCATTGAGGACCTCCATCCATTGATGGGAGAGCAGAAGCAGCATATCCAGGGTTGAGTGACCTGGTCTGAAACCAAATTGATGATTAGAAATCAAGCCATTGATGTTTGAAGCATGATGGATTCCATAACCTTGCTGATGATTGGGAGAAGGCTGATTGGTCTGTAGTTGCAGGGATCTGTTTTTGCACATTTTTTGTGCAGGGCAGTGATGTTTGCTGATTTCCAAGCAGCTGGCAGATTACCTTGAGCAAATGAGAGGGTGAATAGAACAGAGAGAGGGTGAGCAAGAGCAGAAGACCAGACTTTGAGGCCCCTTTTTTTGCATTTTAGGACACGAGGACACGTTTTTGAGGACACGAGGACACAGGCTTTGAGCAGGTTTTGAGGATGCCGTCTGGACCGGTTGCAGAATCCGAGTCGAGGTTTGACAGAAAACGCTCCACCTTGTCAGGAGAAAAGGACACAGAGTCTAGGGACAGTTGGGTGTGACTGGGTAAGGTGGCTAGAGAAAGTGATGGGTTTTGGACACAAGATTGAGCTGCAAACACCGAGTTTAGGCATTCAGCTTTTTCACGTGCGGTTTCAGCAGTACGGCCATTTGAGGTAAGGGAGGGGATGAAGGGGGAACATACACCAGCAACAGATTTGATTAGATGCAACCAGGATTTTGAGGAGGGAGAGAGGTTTGACAGTTCAGACTTGAGATGAGAAAGATGTTGTTTTCTGGCTCTTCTGAGGGTAGATACACACTTGTTCCGAGCTTTATGGAAGGAACTGAGATTACCCTCAGTTGGGTTTGCTTTCCATGAGGCAAAGGCAAGTTGTTTCAGGACAACTGCTTTACCACAAGCTTCAGTGAACCAAGGGCAGGAGGAAGGGTAGGAGGAAGGGTAGGAGAACTGAAGACGAGAGGGGATAAATCTGTGCATGAGGGAGAGCAAGTTTCTTTGAAAGTATTCCCAGGATGAGTTGATGTTGGAGAAAGTAGCGACAGGAGACCAGTCTATAAGTTTGAGGGCTGCTTGGAGACCCTGCCAGTCAGCTTGAGTGAAATGCCAGACTCGACGGCGGTGAGGTGGTTCTCTGATAACAGCCAGAGAGATGTCCACTTTGACAAGAATGTGGTCAGAAGAACCGATTGGCACAGAGGAAGAGCAGCAGATATTGTCAGGGAAATTTGTCAAAATCAGATCCAGAAGAGATGGAGTACCATTGTTTAAGATCCGGGTAGGGAAGTTGACCGATTGAGTGAGTCCCAATGAGTCGTAGAAAGCTTTTGCTGAGGTGCCATGACAGGTGAGAGAGGTTCCCACACCGAGCCAACTGGCATGATGACAATTGAAGTCGCCACATGAGGAAGAGAGAGTTTTGATGAGAAGATAGAAGTTGGTCCATGTTTTCAGATAGTGAGGTGGAGATGGAGTCATCACTGTTAGGTGGACGGTACAGTACACATATAAACATGAGGTGGGAGTTGTGGGGGAAAAATTCATATTAATGTATTTTAAATTGTAACAAATGGAGTTTCAGAAATGTAACTTTTATGAT
This sequence comes from Eptatretus burgeri, assembly GCF_056783735.1. NCBI lineage: Eukaryota > Metazoa > Chordata > Myxini > Myxiniformes > Myxinidae > Eptatretus > Eptatretus burgeri. Next base: position 43,608,484 of record NC_140964.1, read on the forward strand.
GCAAGTTGAATTGGCTGTCATTTCTGGCCAAAAGACTTTTGACCTAAATGATAAGAAATGTGTTGTTCTGGAGCAGAGTGACCGAGCTGATAAATGAACCTTTGCTTAGAAATGTACGAAGTGGCTTTTCGTCTAAAGGTTTCGTGAATATCCCCCAACCTCTCTCTCACGAAAGTATAAAATGCTTTGAAATGAAAAATTGTTTTCAGTGCAAGCACGTGAGGAAGCATAGTATCTCAGTGGCTTGTACTCCTTGGAACTGACCAAGTACCAAGTTAGAATAAAACTCTCTGATGTAATGTAGAAGTGAAATTGAATCGGGTGGGTCTAACTGTTAACTAAAGTAAGAATAAATGAAATAGAACCAAATAATATTGCAATCAATGGGGATTCTTAAGTTCACTGTACGAGGGTGAGAAGTGTATGGTGGATAATTTGAATAATAAATTGTTTCACAAGGAAGGACTTGTGTGGACATCAGTTTTATCAGTCGATAGGGTTTTTGTAGGATTTTATAATCAAATCGGACAAACGTTAAACTCTGTCTGAAGTCAAATAGGATTCCACAATCGGCCAGTTAGAATCCTTCAGGAGGACAACGATCACAACAAGGTGGGTTTAAAAAATCCACGTCAGAATGGAGGGGAAGCCGTAGCCAGAGGTATTCCTGGGGGTGTGGGGAGTGAGGGCAGTGCATGGAGAATGAGGAATAGAATCTTTGATGAAGAGAGCAACTCCTCCACCAGGGCGAGGCTCAGGTCTGTCAAACCGGAGGAGGGAGTAACCAGGGAGAGATACTTGGGAGTCAGACACATCTTGGGGGAGGAAAGTTTCTGTGAGGCAGATTATGTCTGGTTTGTCAGTGGCAACCTGTATGGAAATATCTGAAAGGTTTGAGCGAAGGCCCCGGATATTTGAGGTCCATACTTTTAATGAAGAGGTAGGGGAGGAGGCTTTGGGTGTAGGAGGTGGGGGGGGAGGGGTAGAGTAGGACAAGGGACGAGGGGGTGGTAAGGAGGATTGTTGAAAGAGTGTGGGGGATTGTCGAATAGCTAGCGGAGGGGGTCGAATGAGGAGGAGAATGGGGTCTGTGGTGCTGGGGGAGAGGTGGGACAAGAGAGGGGGAAGAAGGCAGGTGAGGATTTGAGGAGGTGGAGTGAGGAGGAGGGGAGGGGGCAGGGGAGGGAGGCGGTTTTGTGGATGGGAAGGGGGGCAACTTTGGGAAGGATGAGTGAGGGGGATGAATGGTGGGAGAAAGGTGAGGGGGAGTTTTTGAGAGAGGTGAGAGGGAGGCTTGGAGGGAGAAGAGTGGGATGGTTGCTTTGAGAAGATGGGGTGAGAGGGGTGAGTTGGCACTGAAGTTGGAAAAAAAGAATGGTTGATGGAAAGCGAACATTCATAGCAAACTGAGTTTTTTTTTTTTTAAGTTTTAGGTCAGTTATGCGATTAAACACATTTCTTGATGGATGCAATGAAGGCGAATTAAGAGAATGGAGAGAAGAAACGCTGTAACAGTTGGATTTTTTAGACAAGGTATGAAGGAAAGGTCGAATTGAGAGCAGTCTGTTTAAATAGCAGAAGAATAGTGTATTATGATACGGTAAAGAGAACTACGTGTAAAATCAGGAAGATGAAGCATTACAAGAGATCGTTTTTTGTTATCATTATTAATGTTTGAGAGTTTAACAGATTAGGTCATGGAAGTGTTGTAGAAAAATAAAATAAAAAAGAGGAAGAAGAAGAGGAGGAAGAAGAATCGGAGAAAGGTAACGTTTTTTTTATTTAAGATACGAAATAGAGTGATTAGTTGGGAGGGATGGGGGACGTTAAGAAAGTGGGAAAAATAGAAATTGAAGATAATGGGGAGAAAAAAAACAAACACCATCGTACACAGAGGAGAACAAAGGGTAGGCCTCAAGTCTCAAGGATAGGCCTCAAGCACCCAGTAAGACAAGTTCGACGAAATTTCACAAAATAGCATGATTTTTGAAACAAAACCGAACTAGGAACATAAAGTAACATGTAGGTGAGAAAATAAACAGTTAAAACGGGACAGATAACGACAGGAAACTTAACTTTGAGATCGTCAGCAGGGAGCCCCGAAGGAGACCTGGCAACGCTCCAAACCCAGAACGGGAAACTTAAATATTCTAGTTTCAAAATCCAGATCAAGATCTTCATCAAAATCTAATCAGTTAGTCATCATCACACACCCATTGTGTTCACAAAGTTTCATCCAAATCCATAACTTTTTGAGATATCCTGCACACAAACAAAGAAACAGAAAGACAGAAAAACGGGTGAAAACAACCTCTGTCCACCTTCAGTGGTGAGGTAATAAATAATGGGGATGGGGACACTGGAAGCTAAAATGTAATTAAAAAGACACCGAGATCGCTGAAGGCATGCTTAACTGGACTAAGTTTCCATTGCTGTCTTTTACAAGGGTAGACTCAGTCAAGGACACAAGACGAAAAGGGGAGCTGGCGATGGTGTGTGTAATGTATTATACACAGTATATATATTTTTTTTTTTTCAAGAAGAACAAGGCACTTCAAACCAAATGTTTCAAAAATAAATAAATAAATAAAAGGACATCAACTCTGCTAATTTGAGCAAAAAGCGAGAGCGGGACCCGGTCTCAGGCAATGCTTCACAGCTGGCTTAATCAGGCACAAATTACAAATACAAGTTTAATACTAGAAAGGCACTCAGATGAGTGCATACCTCCACCATGCAATGCCCGATCCAGTGGAACATATCGAACCCATAATTTTGAAACATGTCATATCGTTTAGCCCCATCTCTTGATAGTGGGGAGGGGGGGGGGAAATTAGTAAAAATTAAACAATAGTCGCATCCAGATTTGGATATTCAAAATCAAAACAATTAGTCGTCATGCACCCAACCTGTCCACAAAATTGTCCGAATACGTCCATAACTTTGAGAAATTGTGCCATTTCTTGTTTTTGGCCCCATCACTCAATGGTGAAGAAGCACTTTATAGAAAATAATAATAATAATAATAATAATAATAATAATAATAATAATAATAATAATAAAAAATTCTCGTAGCCAGATCTTCACCAAAATCTAATCAGTTAGTCCCAGTCACACACTGAAGCTGTCCAACAAATTTCATCCGAATCCAAACACAACTTTTTGAGATATCTTGCATACAAAACAGACAAGGAGGTGAAAACATCCTCCTTCCACCTTCGGTGGCAGAGGTAATAACAGAGTTGAATAATTTTACATGCATGCATGGAGAGAAAATATACACAGTTACAGTTCCAAGATCTCCAACCAAGTGTCCCAGCCAATGTCCTTTTATACACTCAAGGAAACAATGGTGCAATGAGACAGGTGAACAAAACAAAATAAGAAACTGCTGAGGCTTTGAGCAAAACAAGATACATCCATCAGTTCAGATCAGTTGAGGCCAGATCGAATTTGGGTGAAGGAGCAGTTAAAGATCATGCAAACTACCCCAAGGCCCCAGGCAGATAAACAATTGCTCAAGGTCTAAAACAGATAAGAACTGAGCAAGCAGTTTCACAAATGATGAATTCACAAACTGCTACTTTGGGTGGTCCAAGCAGATAATGTTAAAATAAAGCAAAAATACAATAAAAGTGAAACAAATGAAAAGTCAACATGTATTTAGTCACATGGCCAAAAAACAAGTACAATTAATCAATATAGAGCAATTCATTATTTAGCAATCATTAATATTTATTGTTAAACAAGTACATGTAGAAGTTAGCAAATGTATGCTTTTTGAAAAGCAGACATTTGATATACGAGTACTGCAGTGTAAATCAGTCAATATATGGGAGTTGGGCACACCTGAATGACTTCTACAATGCTCAAGCTACCTCAAAAATCCTACCAACATCCCTACACCCCTCTATCTCCACAACTTCCAGGTAACTTATCCAATTCTAATTTAAACTTATCTACTGTTTCTGCAACCACTACCTTTCCAGGGAGACCATTCCCTGCATCAATTACTCTTTGAGTAAAAGTCCCCTGCCTTAATACCTACAGTCTTAACTCTCCTCTTTTTCTTTACTCTCAAGATATGGCCTCCGATGAATAATTAATCTGCACTCATTTTATCAAACATCTCAACCGTATCTCCTCATAACCACCTCCTTTATAATGTATAAAGTCACGTCATCATCATTCTGGAAACGCTCCCTTTGTCCCTGAAATGATTCCCACTGCTTATTAAATGAAAAACCTCCCCCCCCCCCCCACCATTCTTCCAGCCATTGATTGACATCCATCACTCTGCTCATAAATCGATATTGTTTCCTAATCTTGGGAGAATCCCAGAAAACATGACCTCGCAACCCTTTGCTTTCAGCCGCTTACCCAATATCCTGTATCTACTTTTCAAAACCTCTGAGTAAAACTTTCCCTCAATCATTCGCTCCTTCGTGTACCACAACCAACTTCTACCCATCTCAATTACTGCATCTTCACCAATGCCTGCCCTCCCCACTCCGTCATAAACTGCCCTCCCCACTCCCTCATAAACTGTTCAACAGTTGTACGAATGGCGTGGGGGAAGCCCAAGCCGCGGCTTACTTGGGGCGTCGTTTGATCTCGTGCCGGCCCTGGGAACACACGTGCCACAGGTCTTTTGTTTCGACAAAGGGGGGAAAAAGTCCGAAAAGGCAGTTTCTCCTTGCACATCACGACGGTTACATTTGCTTGACGTCATCCATTGTTCAAACAAACCAAAATAAATTTTTTAAAAACCCTTTACGTTTAACATTAACTTAAAGAAACAAAGTATTGTCCAATGTAGTCATTCACGGTAGAGTATATCGATTATAGTAGTTCTGGAAACGTACTTGGGTACAAATCAGCGAGCAAACAGATTAAAAACAACTTCTCCCGTAACTTGGGGAACGGCGATCGGCGACAAAGTGTATAAAGTTTAATGTGAGAGAGTCCCGATTTTAAACCGAAGGACACCGAATGCAAGAGTGGCCAAAACAACTTCACGGGAAAAAGAGAGAGAAAGAGAAAGAATGTAAGGAAGTTAGAAAACAAGGAAAAGCCATAAAGAAAAAAAAAATAAAGAACGATAGAAAATGCGGCATTACGAGGAGGGAGAGAGAGAGGAGAGAGAAGAGGGGGAGAGAAGAGGGGGAGAGAAGAGGGGGAGAGAAGAGGGGGAGAGAAGAGGGGGAGAGAAGAGAAGAAGAGAAGAGGGGGAGAGAAGAGAAGAAGAGAAGAGGGGGAGAGAAGAGGGGGAGAGAAGAGGGGGAGAGAAGAGGGGAGAGAAGAGAAGAAGAGAAGAGAAGAAGAGAAGAGGGGGAGAGAAGAGGGGGAGAGAAGAGGGGAGAGAAGAGGGGGAGAGAAGAGGGGGAGAGAAGAGGGGAGAGAAGAGAAGAAGAGAAGAGGGGGAGAGAAGAGAAGAAGAGAAGAGGGGGAGAGAAGAGAAGAAGAGAAGAGGGGGAGAGAAGAGAAGAAGAGAAGAGGGGGAGAGAAGAGAAGAAGAGAAGAGGGGGAGAGAAGAGAAGAAGAGAAGAGGGGGAGAGAAGAGAAGAAGAGAAGAGGGGGAGAGAAGAGAAGAAGAGAAGAGGGGGAGAGAAGAGAAGAAGAGAAGAGGGGGAGAGAAGAGAAGAAGAGAAGAGGGGGAGAGAAGAGAAGAAGAGAAGAGGGGAGAGAAGAGAAGAAGAGAAGAGGGGGAGAGAAGAGAAGAAGAGAAGAGGGGGAGAGAAGAGAAGAAGAGAAGAGGGGGAGAGAAGAGAAGAAGAGAAGAGGGGGAGAGAAGAGAAGAAGAGAAGAGGGGGAGAGAAGAGAAGAAGAGAAGAGGGGGAGAGAAGAGAAGAAGAGAAGAGGGGGAGAGAAGAGAAGAAGAGAAGAGGGGGAGAGAAGAGAAGAAGAGAAGAGGGGGAGAGAAGAGAAGAAGAGAAGAGGGAGAGAAGAGAAGAAGAGAAGAGGGGGAGAGAAGAGAAGAAGAGAAGAGGGGGAGAGAAGAGAAGAAGAGAAGAGGGGGAGAGAAGAGAAGAGAAGAGGGGGAGAGAAGAGGGGGAGAGAAGAGGGGGAGAGAAGAGGGGGAGAGAAGAGGGGGAGAGAAAGAGGAGGAAGATTGAAATGTTTTTTTCCAGCCCATCACGATGGTGTGCACCGATCGAAGCACACTCACCGATATGACTCACACCTGATGAAAAGATTGATCGAAAGCTCGCGACGATGCCGACCTTCGTGTTCCACTTGCGGAACTAGATTCTCATTATAAAAAAAAAGAAAAGAAAAATGGAGCCGTTCACCGACCGACTTCCGCCTGAACACGAGGTTTGATGCTCCTCACAAGGTCCTTCAGTCGACGGACTTTCCCGACCGACAGTGGAACCTTTGGGCGCGAGGAACGTTTGGGAGCCTCGAGATCAGCAACACGTGTCCACACAGCCACGATGGCGCCGCGGCCCAGCCAACTCTTCTCCAATCCGCTTCGTTTTGTTATCGTTTTATGACCAGTCTTCGGGGGGGGGGGGGGATCGCCGCTGCTCCTTCAGGTTGTGCCCCACCCCCAATTTTATACGACGCTTTGGGCCATCTATTTATTGTGTACGCAATATATAATTTTGGACAACTCCCTCCAGTCCACCTCGTATACAAACTGATCCAACGTCCGTGAAGTTAGTATCGGTTACGATTTACTCGGTTCAAACATCGGGTTGTACCGTTACAAAGATGTGGAGTTGTGGATTACAAAAAAGGGGTGGGGAAGGGGGGGGTTGAAATAAAGATTATATCTATGACGTAAAGGGGTAAATAGGGTAAATTAGGGAATGCGGTCATGGGTTCGAATCGGGTGAAGGTTCGAATCCGGTTATGCTTTGAATCACAGAGTACGCCAGTACTCCCCATGTAGGGACGGCGCACAAAAAAACAATGGCCGGCGCATCTGCTACATACAAAACTAAAGTTGGAGTATCTTCTCTAAAAAGTCGCTTTGGATCCACATGAGAACCTCTGCTCGGTTGGTTCAGCCGATTGTCGAGGCAGGGATCACTTTTCAGTTCTCCAGATCATGGAGAAGGAGGGAGGACAAGAAGAGGAAGAAGAAGCAAGAGAGGAAGAAGAGGCAGAAAAGGAGAGGGAGGACGAGGAAAAAAAAAACATCGGTTAAACCCGGGAATTCATGTTCTCGTCCATAATAATAATAATAATAATAATAATAATAATAATAATAATAATTTTATTCAGACGACAGAGTTTTACCTCGTGCATCATCCTTCGGTGTTGTAATTTTAATTGCTTGAAAGGATTCCACGAAACGTACGAAAAACGATATTCCTTTGAAAAATAATCGGCAGACAAGGATCCGAGGGCTGGACGGGACTGTACGAACTGTCCATCATTCTGATGGGGGCGGGGCCGAGACGAGTTTTTCCCCAACGTCGTCCATATTAACATCAAATATCAGCAGAAACATCAAACCTCGGGGAATCCCTTGTTTTTTCAGGGTTATATTTATGAAAATGAAATAATAGCGACGTACCGGCGCTTCAAACGGGACGCACGTGGTCACGAAGCCTCGTCCAGTCAGCGAATCGAGGGAAAAGAGAGAGCCACGTGATCAAGAACCTTCTTTAGTCACGCTTTCTCGGCGGCAGATTCGCCACGTCGAACAGAACAGCCTGAATCGGGGAATAACCGATCTAACTCTGAGATTAATAAATATTTGAATTGACATTTAGTGTTCCTTTCATCTTTGTTTTGGCGCATTCCCTCCAGAAAAGACGCGCGCGTCACGTGAGGGCGTGATTGTGATGCCGGGGGCGGGCTTATTAATCGGGGGGCGTGGTTATTCTGCTGAGGGCGTGCTTAATATCGGAGGGGCGTGGTTACAGGGATCGATTACCATGGGAACACACCTGCGGCTTCGGGGACAAAATGGAACAAACTTGCGAGAATAATGGACGTGCTGCGAAGATGGGAGGGTGTTCCGTCAAACCAATTGGCTGTCACGTGATCGAGGTTGTTGTCGTCTCGTGTGCGGAAAAGTCCCGAACATTGGTCATGGCCTGGGAGACGAGGAATGCTTGTCCGCCCTCATCCTCGCTCCGTAATCCACGAGTGCAAAGCATGAGCGACTCGTTGCGTCCCCGCGTCGACTCCGGGATAGCCCCAAATGACGTCATAGACACGTCAACGTTCCATGCGACCTCATCCCCCAGCCGCGCTGATCGTTCCGTCTGAGCAGCGCCACACGGTTGCAAACAGCACCAAGCGCCGTGAGTGCAAAATTCGAGATTCGAACCAGGTGCCTTCTTCGTCTGAATTTTGTTAAGAGGAAAACCTAACCATCGAAAACCATCAGCGGAGGAAATTGAAACTTTACCCCCATTTTATATGACCATGTGATATAGCGGTCACTCACTCTTTTGGGGTCAACAAAAGACAAAGGCCAACATCGGACGATTTTTAAAAATCCCCAATTTTCTTCCGATTGACAAGAAATTTAAAGAGAATTTGCACATCAAGTCACTGAATTCAACCACCAATTATTTTTGAGGTCAACGTCGACTAAAAGGTCAAGATCGGTCAGATTTCTAAAATTGTCAATTTTCATCTGATTGACTTGAAATTTGAAGAGTTGCATATTTGGTCATCGAGTTCAACCACCAATTATTTTGAGGTCAACTGAGGCCAAATGACAACAACTAAGGTGGAATTTCTAAAATCCTCAATTTTCATTCTATTGACTTGAAATTTGAAGATTTTCATATCTTCTCACTGAATTCAACCATTAATTATTTTTGAGGTGAACATATGCCTGTTGTTGGCTTAATGGTTTGGCTGGCAGCCGTGGGGATTCGAAAGTCCCGAGTTAAAATCCTGCATGGCCGTTGAATTAATAGCTCGTGTGGCTCGTGCTCCGTCACCCCGAGCAACTGCTTCGTGCTCCGTCACCCCGAGCAACTGCTTCGTGCTCCGTCACCCCGAGCAAATGCTTCGTGCTCCGTCACCCCGAGCAACTGCTTCGTGCTCCGTCACCCCGAGCGACTGCTTCGTGCTCCGTCACCCCGTGCAACTGCTTCGTGCTCCGTCACCCCGAGCGACTGCTTCGCGCTCCGTCACCCCGAGCAACTGCTTCGCGCTCCGTCACCCCGAGCGACTGCTTCGCGCTCCGTCACCCCAAGCGACTGCTTCGCGCTCCGTCACCCCGAGCAACTGCTTCGTGCTCCGTCACCCCGAGCGACTGCTTCGTGCTCTGTCACCCCGAGCAACTGCTTCGTGCTCCGTCACCCCGAGCGACTGCTTCGTGCTCCGTCACCCCGAGCGAGTGGCTCGTGCTCCGTCACCCCGAGCGACTGCTCCGCCACCCCAAGTGGGTGGCTCATGCTCCGTCACCCCGAGCGAGTGGTTCGTGCTCCGTCACCCCGAGCGAGTGGCTCGTGCTCCGTCACCCCGAGCGAGTGGCTCGTGCTCCGTCACCCCGAGCGACTGCTCCGCCACCCCAAGTGGGTGGCTCATGCTCCGTCACCCCGAGCGAGTGGTTCGTGCTCCGTCACCCCGAGCGAGTGGCTCTTGCTCCGTCACCCCGAGCGAGTGGTTCGTGCTCCGTCACCCCGAGCGAGTGGCTCGTGCTCCGTCACCCCGAGCGACTGCTCCGCCACCCCAAGTGGGTGGCTCATGCTCCGTCACCCCGAGCGAGTGGCTCTTGCTCCGTCACCCCAAGCGAGTGGCTCTTGCTCCGTCACCCCGAGCGAGTGGTTCGTGCTCCGTCACCCCGAGCGAGTGGTTCGTGCTCCGTCACCCCGAGCGACTGCTCCGCCACCCCAAGTGGGTGGCTCATGCTCTGTCACCCCGAGCAACTGCTTCGTGCTCCGTCACCCCGAGCGAGTGGCTCGTGCTCCGTCACCCCGAGCGACTGCTCCGCCACCCCAAGTGGGTGGCTCATGCTCCGTCACCCCGAGCGAGTGGTTCGTGCTCCGTCACCCCGAGCGAGTTGTGAAATAACATCCAATTTCTGAGCTGTTTACCATATTAACGTGTTCTCTAAATTACCGAACCATTTTTTTTCCGCCTGTCACAGGCAGCTGTTAATAAAGAATAATGTTTGTGAACATATCCCTGAAGTGTCTATATAAATGTAATGTTGTTTTTCGGTGAAGAGTACTTAAGGTTTCTGGGTTGTATACAGTAAGTACTTAAGTTGGCAATAACACTGACTCCAACCTGCCAATTCCCGATATTGACCAAGCACAAGTGTGTGTGTGTGTGTGTGTGTGTGTGTGTGTGTGTGTGTGTGTGTGTGTGTGTGTGTGTGTGTGTGTGTGTGTGTGTGTGCGCGTGTGTTGTTCATAAAGCATAACATTCTCTCTGCTTACTCCCCTACCCAGATTTCTCTGTCTGTCCCATCCTTGCTCTACCCCCTCCCAATACAGTGCAACACCCTCCTCCAACATCTCCTCTTTCTCTCTATCTGTTTGGACATATCCGAACGGTGTTTGTCTCTGGACGTGTCTGAGCCGTGTTTGTCTCCGACCAGCTTGGCTCTGGACGCGTCTGGGCGGTATTTTCGTGTCCAAAGGGTTAGCCTCTACCTGGATGGATGGCCACACAGTTCTCCCTTGGAGGCTTACAGCCGAGATTCTCGGAAATTAATGGCGAGCGCGAAAAATATGCTCGGTGCTTCACCAGGGCGGCAACACAGCACAGGGGTTTTACTCTCAAACCCACAACAGATACACAGATACAAGCAAATTAGATGAAATTGATAATTTAATGACAGTAATCAAATACGTAGAATGACAATAATTCAAATTATATTAATGAAAGGAAAACATGAGGTTATCTACAACCTAAATTCCTCTTTGAGGTGCCTCCGCACTCAGACACACACACACACACACACACACACACACACACACACACACACACACACACACACACACACACACACACACACACACACACACACACACACAGGGTCATATAAAATAAAGAAATTTCTGTTCGTTCCTTCACTTTGCTGAGTCCAGTCGATCTTTTTGGACTTGACAATCGAACCGCATCGTCAGCGTGCAGGTAACCGCGCCCCACAATTGGTGCCTTGCAATTCGTGAGGCAATTATCAACATCAGAGCTTCCAAACTGCGCTGTGGCTTCTTCGTCGACCGCACTTGCCGATTCCGCCCTCTGCAGAATGGCGCCGCTCCCTTGGGTGATATACACGAGGCTTCGAGTTCTGTCTCTCACGACCAACCAAGAGTCAACAACAGGTGGTATTTGCTCGTGCTTAATATTCCAAGCCATCTCCTTCTCATACTCTCTTTTGGCTTGCCGAGTTATTTTCTTTACTTGCCTGTTTGCTCCGATGGTGATAGAAATCGAACTCCAGTCCTGTTATTTTATACCTAATAAATGCCTTCTGCTTCTCCTTAAATGCATTCCTTATCTCACAACTCAACCACCCTGACCTCTTTCTGCTTATAGTTTTACACCTCATTTGAATGTATTTACCCTGCACTGAACATATTTGCTCCTTAAAGGTTTCCCATTTTCTGATGCCGATTGTCCTATTGTTAGCTTCTCCAAATATACGTGATCCACTCTCTCCTCATACCATTAAGATTTGCCTTTCTGGAATGTAATAGCCTTACTCTACGATCCTGAACTCTAACTCTTAAAATAATCCTTGCACACATGATGTTTTGATCACTTGAATCGAAGTGCTTCCCTACCTCCACCATATTGGGATCGTAACTTAAAAGGAGGTCCAACACTGCACTCCCCCGAGTGGGTTTATCTACAAACTGGGTTAAAAAGCAATCCTGGACTAAATCTAGGAAATCCTCATCTGCTCTGCCCTTTCTGTGTTTCTGGACCTAATCTGTCCCTGGAAAGTTAAAATCCTCCATCATCAATACTCTTCCCTTACCACATGCCCTTTTCAATTATTCTTGTATTCCTCCACATCAGCAGTCCTTTCAAAGCATCCTACCACTACTATCTTACCTTTTACAATCTCTAATCTCGACATATACAGATTCCTCGACATCAATTCCTTTACCCAGATTGCTCCACCTCCTCCTTCCGATCACACCGATGCACCTTGTAGCCTTCTAATCCTCTCCTCCAGTTACTCTCCTCCTTAAACCATGTCTCACTCACTGCAACCTTATCGTACTCCTCGCTATCTACTTTGGCCTCGAGCTCTTCCATCTTATTATTTAAACTCCTGACATTGGTGTTGTGAATATGTTTAACTTTTCCCTTCCTGAAATTCTATTTTCTTGCCTGGCCTTACTAATCACGATTAAATAATCAGTTAATAGCTTCCCCACCCTCCGTTGATCCAAAAAAACTCGAAATTCCTTCCTCGATTTCCCCTGCAAACCTTGGTGCCCCCTTTCTATTTAACAAAAAGCCATCATTCTGGAAACACTCCCTTTGTTCCTGAAATTATTCCCATTGCTTCTTTAATGTAAAACCTTCCTCCCCACACCATTCTTCCAGCCATTGGTTGACATCGATCGCTCTGCTCATAATTTCTATGTAGTTTCCTAATCTTGGGAGAATCCCAGAAAACATTACCTCACAATGCTTTGCTTTCAGCCACTTACCCAATATTCTGTATCTATTTTTCAAAATCTCCAAGTAAACTTTCCCTACATCATGCGTTCCTCAGGTCTCACAATCCCCATTTTCCCCCTACTACTACTACTACTACTACTACTACTACTACTGCTGGGAAGGCAATGGCAAACCACCCAGTATAAGCATTGCCAAGAAACTGCTTCGGCAGCACTGACTCTCTGTAACAGAGTATGGTACATCAGAATCAGAGTATTATTATGGGTTTTCTGAACTATTCGTGATTTCTTGACCAATTTCCCCTCTCAGGGAACATACTACATTGTCCATAAAATTCACAAAGAAACAGTTTCTAAGACACATCATTTTGTACAACTTCCAAAGGATGAATTAAAAAGTATAACAATTTTCTCCTTTACAGCACATTGTTCACACAATTTGTTTATTATCCCCTATAAATTTCCATAATTAACAAATTATGTAATATATAAACAACGACACTTTCTGGTAAAATTCATTTGTTCGGATCGCTTTGCTCACTTCATTCATCCAGCTCAATTTGTTCGGTAATTCGGAATCCCACAATCGTATTACTTATGCTAAAATAACATCACTTCACACAGTGCCTTCAGAAAGTATTCACATCCCTCGACTTTTGTCACATTTTGTTGCGTTACAGCCTGAATTTAAAATGGATTCAATTAAAAAAAAATTGTCACCGATCTCCACAAAATACCCTACAATGACAAAGTGAAAACGTGTTTTTAGATATTTTTACAAATGAATTAAAAATGAAAAGCTGAAATGTATTCAGTATTTATCAATAAGTATTCAACCCCTTTGCCATGACACTCCAAATTGAGCTCGGGTGCATCCAATTTCCTTTGATCATCCTTGAGATGTCTCTACAACTTGATTGGAGTCCACCTGTGGCCACTTCAATTGATTGGACATGTGTCTAATTTCCTTGTGTGTGCAGTGTATGTGCAGGATGGATGAGATAAAGGCTACAACCAAACTATCTCTTCCAAAGCTTTGAGAAGCAGCACAGGACACATGGATGACTCGAGAACTCTGATCACGAATGTCAACCACGACTTGATAGAACGAGACAACAAGATAAAGTTATGGTGCCGTAACAAAAAGAAAAACAAAATTTGAGCTGAAACTTATTTCAAATGGTATTTTATTAATTATGTCCTTTAAAAAAAAATAAAATCCCAAATTCGTTTTCATACATTTGCATGAAAAGAAAAAGCACGCTTCTCCATACATTTTATTCTCTGAAATTTTACCACATTTGTACATGTGATACGAGTCTTGTATGTGCTTGATCTTCTTGCATTAATGGGTGTGTCCATACCTAGAACAGAGACTAGTTGTAAAATTGCAATACACAAACCGATTGAGTGATCTCTGAACGAAATTGAGGTTGTGGACCTGTTGTTTGGAAAGGCTGTGGGTTCGATGAACGGAGCCCAATGGGGGTGACGGCAAAGCAAAGTAAAGACATCTCCTGCCAAATTGCCTACTCTTACTTTAACACCTTCAATTTTGATTGAAGAATCTGTAGAATTTAGGATAAAAGTTGTGCTCCACTGATAGGTTTTAATTTGTGCTTTGATGGGTTACAATCTTCAACGATGGGTGTAACAAGGTGGAACAAAGGTCATCGAAAGTCTCAAGTACCTGCCTTCTTTTCAAGGTATCTTTGTTCGACATGTTCTTTGTTTGTCACCAAGTCTTGCTTGAACAGCATCCATTTGTAGTTCTTTAGTTCCGATCCTTTAACCATCAGTCACTCTTTAATACTTCTGATATAAAGTCAATCTTTTCCCATTTACAAGCTCTTGTCACTTCGTTTTTGATGTCTTGGTGTCTGATCATTTCAATTCTCTCCGCTTTATGAAATTGTTTTTTTTGGGGGGGTTTTTTTTTTGCATCTTACCACTATGTATGATCACTACTATTCTTTTCAATGTCCACAATATATTGGATGTGATCATGTTGGCTTTATCAAATTTTTTTTCCCCCCAGGACCGGCTTTCCACAATTTTTTTATAAGAACAGGAATATTAATTTTTTTTGCAGATGACAATGGATAACTCCGTTTGTGACAAGACTTTGCATGTACAATTCTTCTGACATTACGATTAGTGATTCACATCCTGAAAAGAAGCCGCTTGTGCTTTCTGTTTCCTCCTTACATCTGTCCGTGCTTTAGTGTGAATTTTAATGTGCTTTTTCATTTTGCTATTCTGAGTGAAACCCTTCCCACAGACAGAGCATTCAAATGGACGCTCTCCAGTATGGGTCCTCATGTGAATGTCCAACGTTACTTTCCGAATAAAGTCCTTTTCACAGAAAGAACACTTATATGGACGCTCGCCAGTATGGATCATCACATGAATTCTCATATCACCAATCCGTTTGAAAGCCTTACCACAGACAGAGCACTCATATGGACGCTCACCACTATGGGACCTCATGTGAATTGTCATTGACGACTTGTGAATGAAACCCTTTCCACAGAAAGAACACTTGAATGGGCGTTCTCCAGTGTGGATCATCATATGCAATTTCATAGCCCTCAAAGCCATAAAATCTTTACCACAGACAGAGCAGCGGAATGGACGTTCTCCACCATGTACCTTCATATGAATTGGCAAGTATGACCTATTAACAAAGCCCTTTCCACAAACAGAGCATTCGTATGGGCGCTCTCCAGTGTGCGTCTTCTTATGCGAATACAAGTGAGACAAACGAGTAAACTCCTTGCTGCAGACATTGCACTTGAATGGATTTACTTCAAAATGAGTGTTCATATGAGACTTCATGTAGGATAACCTTTTAAATCCCTTACCACAGACACAGCATGTATGGGGGCGTTCTCTGGTATGGATTCTCATGTGACTTTTCATGTTATCCAGCCGATTAAAAGTTCTATTGCAGACCGAGCACACATATGGACGTTCTCCAGTGTGGATCAACAAGTGACTTTTCAAATTCCTCAAATGCCCAAATGTTTTCGTGCATAACGTACAATTGTACGGAGGTTTATCACCATGGCAACGCATATGGACCTTCAGGATCCCTAATTTGCTGAAAGCCTTATTGCAGACAGAGCACTTGTATTGATTCTTCTTCTTCTTCCCAATATTCTTGTGTTTAAATGATTTTATCTTTGGTTTGTTGCTGTATTGGTAATTACTGTTCTTGTACGTTTCAGATGGTGAGTCCTGGGTGAATTTGATGTGCCTCTTCAAAGTTGCTTTATTCTTCACCACTTTGGACCCCTTCGACACCGTAGACTTCATGTTGCTGGTGTCATTTGCTGATTCTTCTGTAAAGAAAAGAAGCATGCAACTCAAAACATTTAACTTACAAAAAAGTAACAATGAGTATGCACAAAATTGAACAAAACAGTAACAAATGTCATGTGTAGTTTCTTGCCCTGCTTACCAGGTACAAAAGGAGGCACAGCACTAAACTCCTCATGAGAATCATCATAAGGTTCCTCCTTCACAATGACATTGTTTGAAACGTCTGGAAAATCTGAAGCAATGCTGCCTTGCAAATATGTTTCTTCCATCTGACCAATATCACCTGCACACAACCGATGTCATCACAAAGTGGAAAATTGTCAACCCAATTCAAGCAATTTTTAGACTTTCAAGTATATCCACGAAACAAATCAAAGACCTTTGCAAGAGAAAGAGTAATAAAATAAAATAAAAATTGAAAAATGGATTAAACTGCCATTTCATATAGATTTTATGTTTAGTTTTCCACAAAAGCAAGTGACATTATCCATTCAATGACAGAAGCAATCAATTTTCTTTTTTTTCTTTTATTTTCTTTAACTATAATGGCATTAAACATGGAGAAAAGAAAATTCAATGATAATTTTCTGCAGTTAACCGCTAAAACATATTTATTAGGACTGACAACGTACATGTCTGATTTCAAAACAAAATATGCAAGTAGAAATCAACTCAAAATGCAATGCTTGTCCACGTCCGCCTTGTACTCAAACTAAACTTGATGAAAACAGCTTAAAACTAGAACGGCACTCTTCGACGTCAACAGATATGCCTCTGCCCACATTATTACATTATTATAATACTTGTATCAAGTTTGATTTAAATCCCTTTAGCCGTTCTTAAGTTATCACGGCAATGAAACTCATCACAGACTCTGACGTTTGACCTCTTGATGCCGCCATCCAATCAGTTCATCTTTGCAACATACTGCGTTACTTATACCAAGTTTGGTCAAAATACCATCACTGCTTCACAAGTTGGCATACATAATTTTACCGAACATGACCTCGCACCTTTTGACCCCAAAATCTAATCAGTTCATATTTACATCATTATACATGCTTGTACCAAGTTTGACTTGGATCCCTTCAGCCATTAAGTTATCACGGTCACGCAAACCTATCACAGATGCATGGACTATAATATCATGAAAATATAATGCCTCCAGCAACTACATCAGCGGAGGCATAAATAAGTTAAACTTATTAATTAGTGTTCTCCACAGTCTCATAATAAAAGTTTGTTGAAAATTTAATGACAATTGCTGAAATGTGAAAATGGTTATGGCCTGAACAGACACACTGAAGCTCAATCTTATAAATAAAGCTGAGTTCATGTCTGTGGGTCACAAGCCCCACCCATTATACAGGCCATGCCTCCCCCTCTCTCCCCAAGCATCACAAGCACTGTCTATCAGCCAGGCCATGGTAGGAATAAGTTGGTTGTGGTACATCTCGGAGCAAATGATGGAGGGAAAGTTTACTCTTAGGTTGTGAAAAATAGATACAGGATGTTGGGTAAGTGGCTGAAAGCAAAGGGTTGTGAGGTCATGTTTTTTGTGATTCGCCCAAGATTAGGAAATGACACAAAATTATGAGCAGAGCGATGGATGTCAACCAATGGCTGGGAGAATGGTGAATGGAGGAAGGTTTTACATTTAAGAAGCAGTGGGAATCATTTTGGGGACAAAGGGAGTATTTCCAGAATGATGGCCGAATGTTAAATGTAAAGGGGGCAGCAAGGTTTACAGTGGGAATTGAGGAAGGAATTCAGGGTTTTTTTTAAGGTCAGTGGAGGGTGGGGAAGCTATGAAGGGAGGAACTCGTGATGAGTAAGGCCAGGCAAAAAAATAGAATTTCAGGAAAGGAAAAGTTAAACATATTCTATGTATACCGATGTCAGAAGTTTAAATAATAAGATGGAAGAGCTTGAAGCCAAAGTCGATTGTGAGGAGTACGATATAGTTGCAGGAAGTGAGACATGGTTTAAAGAGGAGAATAACTGGAGGACAGGATTAGAAGGTTACAAGGTATATCGGTGTGATAGGAAGGAGAAAATAGGAGGAGGTGTAGCAATCTGGGTAAAAGACAGCGTTGCTACAAGAGAAAGGGGTGACATTAAGGAAGGAATAAATGTTGAGGATTACATATGGGTAGAGATTGTAAAAACAGGAAGATACTGGGAGGATGCATTTATAAGGCTCTGGGTGTGAAGGAAGAGGAGGAATTTGGAGTGCATGAACAATTAAAAAGGGCATGTGGTAAGGGAAGAGTATTGATTATGGGGGATTTTAACTTGCCAGGGATAGATTAGGTCCAGGAACAGGGAAAGGGCAGAGCAAATGAGATTTTGAGATTTATTCCAGGATTTATTTTTAACCAAGTTTTGTAGATAAGCCCATGAGGGGCAGTGCAGTGCAAGACCTCCTTTTAAGTAATGATCCCAATTTGCTGGAGGAGGTGGAGGTAGGGGAGCATTTGGAAGCAAATGATCAGAACATTGTGTGTGCAAAGATTCTGTTAATGGTTAGAGTTCGGGATAGTAGAGTAAGGCTATTAGATTTGAGGAAGGCAAACTTTCAGGGTATGAGGAGAGAGTTGGGTGATGTGGATTGGGAGAAGCTAACAACAACAAGGAAATCCAATACAGGTGGAGGCCATTCAGCCCATCATGCCTACGCAAACACCACACCAATCCATCCACACAAGATCCAAGGAAGAAAATGCAAAAAAAAAGTTTTTAATTAATGAATTATTTGGGGGGGGGGTTGTTTTTTGTAATTCTAATTTTAATTTGTTTTTATTTTGCTTTTATTCCCCTCGGGGAGGGGGCATGGGCTTTGTTAAAAACACACACAACATCAACCACACAACCCCCCTTGACAAGACCCCCAT
Source organism: Eptatretus burgeri (assembly GCF_056783735.1). Taxonomy (NCBI): domain Eukaryota; kingdom Metazoa; phylum Chordata; class Myxini; order Myxiniformes; family Myxinidae; genus Eptatretus; species Eptatretus burgeri. Next base: position 43,627,274 of record NC_140964.1, read on the forward strand.
CAACAGCACTCTGTACACAATCACCCATAAATACTCAAACTACCTAAAAGTCATATCAACATCCGGATAGCCCTCTATCTCCATAACTTCCATTAACCAATCGAATTCTAATTTAAACTTATCTTCTGTTTCTGCTGCCACTACCTTTCCAGGGATACCATTCCATACATTAACGACTCCATGAGTAAAAGTCCCCTGCCTTGCTACCATCTTAACTCTCCTCTTCTTTACTCTCAGGCTATGGCCCTTGGTACTATCACTGTCCACTCTGTTGAATAATTCATCGGCACTTATTTTATCTATACCTTTCATTAATTATCTTAAACATCTCTATTATATCTCCTCGTAACCGCCTCCTTTCTCGTGTATAAAGCTCTGTCTCCTTGAGCCGCTTCTCATAGCTGAGTCTAGCAAGACCCTGAATCAATCCAGTAGCCCTGTGCTGAACCCTCTCTATGGCATCTATGTCCTTCCTGAACTGTGGTGACCAAATCTGCACACAATATTCTAGATGTGGCCCTCACTAAATTCCTGTACAATGTTAACACCACATCTTTTTATTTATAATTGATCCCCCTCCTTATACAGCCTAAAACCCTATTTGCTCTCCCTATTGTGAAGACCCTCCAATCCTGGCCAAGAATTGAGGTGAGTCAACTGAGGATTCTCGAATAATACGGTTTATTGAAAGGAACACAACGCATGCATGCGGAGGTGGTGCAACGACTGACCACAGCGGTCAGACTCCGTACCACACTGAAGTTCACACTCTAAAACTCTCATATACATATAAAATCTATTCCTAGGTGTTTAAAAAGAAAGACTGGGTGTGGACTACAAAGCAAATCTGCAAGTGAGCTGTCTCAAAGATGCAAGTGGGCTCTTTTCCCCGTCTCTAGGGGCCCCAGGGAGAATTGGCAACCCAACATCTTTCTCACGGCATTTCTCCCTCCACCCCCACCAGGCTGCTAGACATCGCTGGCACATGTTCAGAGAAGTAAAAGCCCTTTGTAGTTCCAAAAGCTGGAATTCACAACAGTTTGTCCAAGGGCTTGCTGCAAGTTTGTTTATGGAAATGAAAAGAGCCATGTCGGCTTGCGTAAAATGCATTTTAAGTCAGCAAGGACATTGGTTTGAATCCCGTACAACTAACTAATATAGATACTGGCTATGGATGAAATGATTAAATATGGACCTAATGAGACCATTTACCAATCACACCTGACACCAATAGCTGCTTGGCATTGTACTGCCTGCTTACCTCCCATATCTATAACCACCCACAGATCCTTCTCCTGTGTGACACGCTCCAAAATTACCCCTTTCATCATGTAATCTCTATTTTAATTGTTCTTCCCCATCCCCAACACCTTACACTTGATCAGGTTAAATTACATCTGCCAATCTTTTGCCCAATCTATGCAAATATCAATACTTTCCTGTATCTGATCACCACCCCCTCTGCTATCCACCTTACCTCCAAGCTTTGTGTCATCTGTAAATTTGGAAAGCTTACTCTTTACCCCATGATCCAAATTGTTGATATAAATAATGAATAGTAATGGTCCGAGTACTGATCCCTGAGGTACCCTGATACTTGCATCCTCCCAGCAAGACATCCTCCCACTCACAGCCACTCTGATTTCTACCATGAAGCCAGCTTTCAATCCAATTAGCTACCTGACCAGCCACTCCACAAGCCCTCACTTTGGCTAACAACCTCCGATGTGGTACCTTTTCAAATGCCTTCTTAAAGTTTAGATATACACTGTTCAATGCCTTTCTCTCATCCACCCAATCAGACACTGCCTCATAGAACTCTAAAATATTTGTTAGACAGGAACTACCTTTGCTAAACCCATGCTGACTACTTTTAATTAGTTTGTATTTGTTTTAATGGTTCCTCATCTGGTCCTTAATTAATGTCCTCCTAACAATAGGACATCAGAAAATGGGAAATCTTCAAGGAGCAAATGTGTGGCGTGCAGAGAAAGTACATTCCAATGAGGTGTACAACTAGAAGTAGAAAGAGACCATGGTGGTTGAGTAATGAGATAAGGAACGCTATTAAGGAGAAGCAGAAGTCATTTATTTGGTATAAAATATCAGTACTGGAGTTAGATTTATATCACGATCGAAGTAAACAGAAGCAAGTTAAGAAAATAACTCGGCAAGCCAAAAGAGTGTGTGAGAAGGACATGGTTAAGAATGTTAAACCAATAGCAAGGCTTTCTTTAAGTATATATCAGGGGAAAAAAGAACAGGTTAGGACCAGTGTGGGCCCATTGAGGAATGGTGCCAGGAGAGTGGTTAGTGATGAAAGTGAGACGGCAGGCTTATTAAACAGGTATTTTTCTTCAACTTTAACACAAGAACAGTCAGGAGAATTACCAATAGCTGAGAATATCTATCAAGGAGATGAGGAAGGGCTTTTACAGAAGATCCAGGTTGGAGTGGAGGAAGTAAAGGAACAGCTCGGTAATCTAAGAGTAGATAAGGCTCCGGGTCCAGATAATATGCACCAGAGAGTATTCAGGGAAGTGGCTGAGCAGGTAAGCGGGATGTTAACGGATATTTTCAATAGTTCCCTGGAGTCAGGACAGGTACTGGAGGATTGGAGAGGACAAAATGTAACACCACTATTTAAGAAAGAATAGAGAGAATAATTGGGAAACTTTAGACCTGTTAATTTGACTTCAATTGTGGGGAAGGTGTTGGAAACATTAATTAAAGACCGGATGAGGAACCATTTCAACAAATACAAACTAATTAAAGGTAGTGAGCATGGGTTTACCAAAGGTAGTTCCTGTTTAACAAATCTTTTAGAGTTCTATGAAGCAGTGTCTAATTGGGTGGATGAGGGAAAGGCATTGAACATAGTATATCTAGACTTTAAGAAGGCATTTGATAAGGTTCCACATGAGATGTTGTTACCAAAAGTGAGGACTTGTGGAGTGGCTGCTCAGGTAGCTAATTGGACTGGAAACTGGCTTCGTGATAGGAAGCAAATAATGGCTGTGAGTGGGAGGATGTCTTGCTGGGAGGATTTAAATAGCAGGGTGCCTCAGGGATCAGTACTCGGACCCTAGGGTCCTGAGTTCAAGCCCCGTAGGCCGCTGAATTAATACACCAAGGGGTTGACTCAGCCTCTCATCCTACCGAGGTTGGCGAAATGAGTACCAGTTCCAGTGTGTGTACTGGTAGAGGGGCACTGCATCAGCGACACAGTCGCGGTTCAAGAAATTATAGCTACCCCGGCAGCTAAGCTGCCATACGACCACCATCAGTACTCGGACCATTACTATTCATTATTATGTCAACGATTTAGATAATATGGTGAAGAGTAATCTTTCTAAATTTGCAGATGACACAAAGCTTGGAGGTAAGGTGGATCGCAGAGGGGATGGTGATCAGATTCAGGAAAGTATTGATATTTGCATAGACTGGGCAAAAGATTGGCAGATGTAAATTAACCTGAGCAAGTGTAAGGTGTTGGGGATGGGAAAGGAGAATTAAAATAGAGATTACATGATGTAAGGAGTAATTTTGGAGTGTGTCACAAAGAAGGATTTGAGGGTGGTAATAGATATGGGAGGTAAGCAGGGAGCCCAATGCCAGGCAGCTAAAGGGAAAGCAAATCGGGTTTTAGGCTGTATTCAGAGGGGGATCAATTATAAATCAAGAGGTGGTGTTAACATTGCACAGGAATTTAGTGAGGGCCACATCTGGAATACTGTGTGTAGTTTTGGTCACCCCAACTCATGAAGGACAGAGATGCCAAAGAGAGGGTTCAGCACAGGGCTACTGGATTGATTCTGGGCCGAGTTAGACTCAGCTATGAGGAGCGGCTGAAGAAGACAGAGTTTTATACACTAGAAAGTTGGCGGTTATGAGGAGATATGATGGAGATGTGTAAGATAATGAAAGGTATAGACAAAAGTGAAGATGAATTATTCATCAGAGTACACAGTGATAGGACCAAGGGCCATAGCCTGAGAGGAAGGAAGAGGGGAGTTAAGACGGTTGTAAGGCAGGGGTCTTTTACTCATAGAGTGGTTAATGCATGGAATGGCCTCCCTGGAAAGGTAGTAGCAGCAGAAAGAGTAGAAAAGTTTAAATTGGAATTAGATAGGTACCCATGCCTGAAGTTGGCTTAATGGTTAGGGTGGTGGGCTTGGGATCCTAGGATCCTGAGTTCAAATCCCTCTCAGCTGTTGAATCAATACCAGGTGGCGTTGACTCTGCCTGTCATCCTTCTGAGGTCGGCAAAATGAGTGCCAGAATGCTAGTGTACTGTGTCGGAGTGGCGACCCATCCAGGATTGTGTCCAATAGCCAAGGAGACTGCTTAGGCAGCACCAACGCTCTGCACAGAGTATGATCCCAATGAATGGATGGATGGATAGGTACCTGGAAGTTTTGGAGATGGAGGTGTATAGGGACGTTAGCAGGCCTTTTAGATAGTTTGAGCATTGATGGGTGATTGTGTGTGTGTGTGTACGGAGTGCTGTTGGTGGGGTTGTCGTCAATAGGTGTTGTGTGATTGATGTTTTGTGTTTTTTTTATCCAAGCCCATGCCCCCTCCCCTGGAATATATATATATATATATATATATATATATATATATATATATATATATATATATATATATATATATATATATATATATATATATATATATATATATATAATTTTTTTTTAAACAGTTAAAACTACAAAAACTACCAAAAAAAACCACTCAATATATATATTTTTTAATTAACATTTTGCATTTTCTTATTTTGATCTGGTGTTAATAAATGTGTGTGGTGTTGATGTAGCACGGGCATGATGGGCTGAATACCCTCCACCTGTGTCTAATTTCCTTGTTTCCTTCTGTCCATAATTCTACGGGGAGTTCTTCCATCCATAAGGACGGGTATTTTGTTCGTTATTAAAACTACCTCAATAACCCAATTCTACACCCCTGCCCAAGATGTCGTCTTAATGCCAACTCACCCTTCTCCCGTCCCCACCCACCACAATGCTATTCCTGCAGGGCTTCAGATAGTTAAGTCAGAAAAACTTGCACAGCAGAAAGTTTAAAAGTGTTAAATTGACATACAGTTGAGGTACAACAATATTTCTGTGCAACAAACTGTAATACAATTAACATTTCATCAAGATACCTTTGCGTGGAGTTTTTGGTGCTGTTCATGAGGATCGTTAGCTGGCACCCTTCAAACACGCAAAGTTTCTGCAACATTTTAAAACGTTGCCATGACGGTTTTAACCAAATGAAATGGCAACATCCTTCAACGTTACAGAAACATTTTACACCTTGTGCATATGGGTGGAGGGTTGGGGGTGGTGGAGGGGTTCAGGAGGATAGGAGTGTCTGAACTGCCAACCAAAATTACGGTACCCAAATTTAAAATCCAGGCTAACAGCCTGCACTTTCGTTTTGATATAAGGTTTAAAGAGATTGCCTATTGATATTACTTTTGTTAAATAAAAAAAATTTTGGCAAAAAGATTAACTAAAAAAAAATCATTCAAATCTAAAAACATGCTCGGATGGGATGAAATCAAAGACAATTCAGTGAAGAAAAAAAGTGCCGATTCATTTTTCCAATTTGGGTGAAATGCCAGACATGGCTGATAAATTGTAGATATGTTAATAAACATTGACCTTGATGGTCAATAAGATTCACGAGATTACACTTCGGGCTTTCTAAGGAAACTGTGGAAGAAAACGCACTCACAAAGCCTCACACTCACAGTGGTTAGGGTAGTGGCTTGGGATCCTAGGGTCCTGAGTTCAAGCCCCGTCGGCTGCTGAATTAATACACCAGGGGGTTGACTCAGCCTGTCATCCTTCCGAGGTCGGCGAAATGAGTACCAGTTCCAGTGTGTGTACTGGTAGAGGGGCTCTGCATCAGCGACACAGTCGCGCTTCAAGAAATGATAGCTACCCCGGCAGCTAAGCTGCCCTACGACCACCACTGACTCACAGGTTCTTTTCACAATTTATTACAACAGAGTTGAAGCACTTAAACATACATATGGATAGAAGGCAATCCAGCAATGGTGAGACCCTCTCCAACTAAGTGCCCCCAGCCCTGGATCATTTATACTCAAACAAGAGCAAGTGGGAGAGGGTGAGATGGCTGAATAAACAAGATGAGGTAAGAAACTGCTGTGGTCAGTCTCTTGGTTAAGGAGTAGTAGCTTTATCAAGGCCTTAAGTCACATAAGAACTGGGATGAATTCGAGTTTGGCCAATGGGGAGAGAGCACAAACAATTCCAAGGAAGATAAAACAAAGTTTCAACAGTACCAATGTCCAACCAGTTGCAAAGATAAGAGGAGTGCACAATTCCCTCGACAAGTTCCCACATTCCAAGTAGCTCTACTAATGAGAACCAGCTGCTCCAAAGAGCCATATAACTAATACTTTTTAAGTTGCGAGTTAAATCAGACAGAGGACAAACATTCCAACGTCAAATAATGTGGTGGAGTGTTTTACATTACAAAGCTCTGCACAACATTCTGTGACCAGAGTGAAGCTTTTGGGAGTAGCTGAACAAGCAAGACAAACCATATTGCAAACCATGCACTTTGCAAGATAAGATACGTTTGCAAAAACCCAGGCTTTGGAATTCACAGCTTGTATAAAGCAGCAATAAAGAAGCACACAATAAGTAAACCAAGCAATATAATTGATACATAAGAAACTAGAGGGGGAGCACTCGGGAGAGTGCAAAACCTCCACCGCCAATACTGCTGGGTCACTCAAGTGAACCTTATATCTTATTCATTAAATATGATGTCAACAGTGCTGACAGTTATAGTTCTTTTCTCCAACATTTTTTTTTTGCGGGGAGGGGGGGGTTGGAAATCACTTAAAACATGTAGAAATGCAAAAAAAAAAGAATGTCTCTAACTATTTTTTTGGGGGGAGGGTTGGAAATCACTTAAAACGTGTAGAAATGCAAAAAAAAAATTTTTTTTCTGTAAAATTTTTTTTGGGGCGGGGGGGTTGGAAATCACTTAAAAGATGTAGAAATGCAAAAAAAAATTTCTCTCTAACAATTTTTTGCGGGGGGGGGTCATCATTATTACTAAGCGCAGATATATGGTTTTTGGAGTGTCATGTAATACAGGATTAATATTTAAATTTCACGTGAAATTATTTCAATTACACTATGTTACACAAGTTCAGTCAATGTAATTAACCTCCGCCATCAAAGATGGATGGAGGTTACTGTTTTCACCCCTTTCTGGTTATTATCTTGCCAAAACGAAGTTTTTGCAAGATATTGTTGCGAATTCGCGCCCGCCGGCGTGCAAACGGCCACGTAACTCGAATCGCGGCACGTCACCCACCGGACGGACAATTCTGTCGTGACCCTCTCGGACTAACGCCGGGAACTAGTCACGGGTGGGCCTTTCGGCCTCACCACGATCGTGCCAATCGGCCCCCCACGTGGGATAGGGTTGTTCGCCAAATTCGACCTACCGAAGTACCCACGCGGAGGGTAGACCGGGCGATCGCACCTCACCGCAGGTCGACTCCGGACACGGGCAACTTAAGTGACCCGTTCCGTACTATCGGGATAACCGAGCGGTGTTATCGTCGGCCTCGACGGTTCCGATTAATTATCGGGCGTTTTAGCCCACTACCAACCCTTTACGTGAAGCAAGATGGAGATTCAATTAAAGAAAAGACGAAGCGAAACGGGAAAAACAGTTCAACATAATGCACATTTATTCCGCAGCACATGGAGAGCACACATATACAATTACAACAATTATGCACCAAAAGCAGATGTAACAAAAGAAACACAACAATGCAGATCTACTACCGACTATGCGAGCACACGGCAACACTTACACAGTTTTACTTTACAGACGGCGCCGACAACACATTTACTCAAAAGCAAAAGAAAAGGGCCACCCTCAACGACAAGGGGCAGACGGGGCTGTGAGCGCGAGACCGGGTGGAGCCTACCCGTCTTGTAATGAGCCGCAAATGCCGCGGCGGTGCCCCGACTCCGCGCTCCTTCGCAGGTTTTGTTGGCACTGCTTGGAGTGGGGTGGGAACGGGGCCCCCTTTTCGCACTATCTCAGCGCGGGGGGGAAAAAGGGGGGAATTGTTGATGCTCTGGGGAAAGAGGATAGCTGGCTTGCTTGGGTCCCGCGACGAGCGACTCCACTGCGAGCTCGTCGCCGACCGCCGTCTTCCTTGCCTTGGACCCGAGCTATCCGGTCCCCTCTGCAATTCTCCTCAGCCGACTGCAGCAAATCACCTCGACCGCGCTCCAGGCTCCAGGCTTCCTCTCTCTGCAGCTCCCCGACAGACTCCGAACCCCGACAGACTCCGACCTCCGACAGACTGCTTCTCCTCCAGACCCGACTTGACTGCCTCAACCTTTTCTCCAACTCCCTAAATTCGCCCAGCGCTCGGCGCTTTATAGTCCGGCAGGAGAACCCATATGCAAATTTCTGGATCAGAACGAGCTCGGGGGTGGAGCCACGCTCGCCCATTGGACGGAGAAAAAGGGGCGTGAGTCTCCCCTGATCCTCGAATTTGCATATATCGATTCTACTCCGATGCGCCTGGAGGCGGGGCCAAACCGCCCCGCGCTTGCTGATTGGACGGATCAGAAGTGGGCGTGTATCATTCCTGATCCGAATTCTCCTTGGAAAGGCCGCTATTTGCACCCGCGGATCGGCGCGCGTCCCGCACGAGGCCAGGACAGCCTGACGCTCGCTGCTCACAAGCGGTGCGGGAATGGCCGCAGAAGGAGAGGCGAAGGTGGTGGAGGGTTTAAAGTGGTGGTCCATGGCCATGGTGACGCTTGGAATGGCGGTGATGCGATGTTTGCGGGAGCGAGTTGTGAAGGTAAAGCTCGTGGCTGTTGGCGTTGTTGTTGTTGTGAAGCGGCGTTGCGGTTGGTGGTTGTTGTGTGATGGCGGTTGAGACGTGGTTGGTTAAAAATAAAGATAGAACAGAAAAATGGCTATCTCAAAGGGTCGCAGCCCGAATGAATCACATTTATTCCCTCTAAGCAACGGGTTTGGGGCTAACTACACATGTACTTACAGAGATATCTCACCTACGGGACCTGAATGGTGGTTTGCGAAATTCCTCAACCGCAACACTACCCCCTCCCCTTTTTACAGACTCGTCCCGAGTCGTCAAATTTTCGTGTGCCATCATGTGTAGTTCTCCCCTAGTACGTTTTACCTACGGATCCCCGAGTGCGACATTCACGGTATTCGTGTCCCCAAAATAAATAACCTGAGGGCTGAGTAACTAACTAAACAAACCCACTCACACAGATGACTTAAATAAAATTGCCGGCGCAAAGACAGACATGCCGGGGGCGCACTCATATGTACAGTACATCTTAACCTTAATTTTACACTAAACCATGGCCCAGGATCAATGGACTCTGCAAAAAGAAAGCAGTTCGCAGGGAGCCAGGCTGCTCGCATGCAGTCTCTGGCTCAAGCAATGCAGGTGGCAGGGAACGTGGCCGGCTGCTCACACGCAGTCCAAGGCCTTCCCTTTTGAACTGAACGCAGTGAACCACAACGGTGCATGGGCTGCAGAAACGCAGTCTCCGTGCCAGCTCAAGTGGCACACGCAATGAACACAACGGATGGATGGATGGATGGATGAATGGATGAATGGATGGACGCAAACACGGTGCACGGGCCGCCACTGCAGGCCCGTGTTGTAGCTGCCAACAGGGCAGTTCTCGCAGCTTGCAAACTGTTGCCTTGATCCTGGCGAACATGGAAATGAACAGGGGGGGGGGGGCAAAGCAAAATTGAACGGGGTTGGTGAACAGGGGCAGTGCGCATGGCATGGCAAAGGCAGCAGGCAAACACAGCCTGCAGAACAAGGCCGCTGCAGGCAAACACAGCCGGCAGACGATCTGGCCGGCACAGGCCTTGAAGCACAGCAGCTGCAGACGATCCCGCCGGCACAGGCCTTGCAGCAAAACAGCTGCCGATGAAGTGGGCCGGCCTTTGCCTTGCAGTGGAGGGAGTGCGGTGGTGCTGGCCACTCGGAAGGTGGGCTCGGACCTACCCTACGGTCTCCCTCCCACCTATCGCCTTTGCCTGTCACTGTCCCTACCCACTCCCTTAATTTGTAAAAAACTCAATTTAGTCCCAACTTTTTTTTTTTTTTTTTTAAACTTCCCCACTATAAATCATCCCCTAACCCCCTTTACTGTCCTTGTTCGGCTAACCTATCGTCCCCTAGCCTACTCCCAACACCTACCTTCCCTTCCCGGAGGGGAACAAGGGAGAGCTAGCGTCCTGTGTCGAGGCCCAACGAAGCCTCAGAATGGCCTCCCCAGACTTCAGCGATCTCACCCCAAAGTGGGTCCAGCGGCCCACAACGAGAGCGAAGGGATGGATGGTGCGGAGGGGTACACTTCCTAATCTACCCTTACCATTTAACTGTTAAACTACCCCGGGGCTTTCAACAAGCGCCTCTCGCTTAAACTATTGGTTGTAACAACCCAGATTCCCGTCGCCTGTGTTGGTGTCCTCACAGTTTCGGGCCTTGCCCCCAAATTTTCTTTCCGTGCCCTCATACGGTTTCATGGCTGGGACGCGTGGCTCCCCTTGGCAGGCACGACCCTCTGCCGATTCTCCCGCTATGGCACCCCCGGGCACTACACTGCCTCCGAGCCTACCAGCTACCTAAACACCAGGGAGTGCCCCCCATGGCACCTCCCCTGAAACGCACACGTGGCAGGCTGGCTTCCCGGGCCCCTTTCCGAGGGTCACCTGTGCCCACAACACTGCCCACGCGGCTAATGGCGCCCTGGGCCCCCGCACCAAGCGGACGCACCCGTGCCCACTACGCTATCCCGGCCCCCCATGGGCCCTTGGCCTACTACGGCCGACTAGCCTGGTGCCCGGAGTACCCACTCAGCGATACTCACCTTTCGCAGCCAGGCTCCCAGCCCGTCAACAGGGCTCCTGCACCCCTCCAAATGGGTATCGAGCCTATATTCCCAGCAACAACAAAATGACTTCCATTTTCAATTTGACTAACCCCCTAACTCACTCTACACTGACCCCGGGGTTCCTTGGGCGGGAGTCACGCCTCCCCCCAATCACTCATCGCACCATGCATTCCACATTCGCTCCATACACACAGACCCGCTGGCCTCACTCACTCACCAAGCACATGTACTCACCTCACAACCCACAACTCTTCAACACACACACCGCTGAACTCTGCCATCATTCTAACTACCTCCACTAACTATCTCGTGCTCCCACGTCGTCCCTTAAACTACAGCACGTTCCTTTTAACACTACGTAGCTAAGCTACGTCCCCGCTAAACATCCAAAGTCTGTCTCTGTCTCCAAATCTATTCCCAAAAAAAACATTTTCCCACCTAAATCTGGCTACAATCCCTCTAACTGATCCATTCCACGGGCTCCATGAGGACTTACCCCTGCCCCATGGAGCCGGTCTAACTAAGCTAACCCTTCCCCCTAACTAGTTTCATCCTGTGCCCAGGTAAGGGGGTCTTCCACCCCTTGCCCAGGGATCCTGTTCACCCGAAAGCGAGGCTTGTTGTTTTTTTTTTATCGCGCAGCACCAGCGCGGCAACTCGCAACCTGCGCACCAGCGCGGCAATTCACAGCCGCGCACCTGTGGCGTGATGTCATGGCAGCTGTTCGAATCCCTCGTCCCTCTTGGACGGTACCATCCGGCAGGGATTCACCCTCCTGCCGGATTCCAACCATACACGCAGCCATGACGTCACCCGGCGCATAAAAAAAAAACACAAGCCTCATGTCTCGAGGGGTTCCCCACGCGAACACATGTGCTTTGCCCGTTGGAGCTTAACACACACGCCCGCGTGGAGAACCCGTCCGGTCCAAATCCGTTTACCTGCCTAAACTTTGGCCGTGCGCGGGATCGGCAACATTCACCGCGCGTTTCCGGACCGGGCTTCACTCCCGCAAGCAAGCACGTGGGGGCCTCGTGCGTTGCACAGCACGGACCTCGCGCTCGCTGCTGGGTGAACCCGGCACGGTCCCCGAAACAGCTACAGCCGCTACTCGGCTTTTGTCCCTCTGTCGCCGTTGTAGTCTCCATTCAACACACGCACTCCTGCGTGTCACAATGCTCATACACCATTCCATCAAACTCACACCGGGAAACGCGGCTGCATGTTCACACATGCCGACTGACATCTTCCTTACACACAGCGACCTTGCACACGTTGTCTCTCTCTCACTCGGCCGTTCACTCACGCATGCCACCTCCCTCGCACACGTGGTTCCACTCACTCGCGGCCTTTTACTCACTCGTGCCATTTCCCTCACACAAACCATACCACTCACACACGCGGGGGCACTCGCCCGCGGTGTCTTATCCACACACGGCGTGCTGGGGAGCACGCCCTTCGGCACACTTGCCACCACACCACTCGCACACGGGGTCGCTTCCACACAAGGGGTCTTTGTCACCCACCCGGTCGCTCTCACACACGCCCTTGCACCCGCGCTATGCATGCGTTGCAGCACGCATTTCGCCACACTCTTGAATACACACCTCGACACCACACACACCGGGACAACCACACTGGGGATTCGTGTCCCCACAAGGGTCTCCGGGGCCTCTATACCCCCAAGCTTTCCGTGCACCTGTCCACAGCACTCCTCCCCTCGACCTCGCAAAGCACGACCGAACCCACCTGGTCGTGACTCGCCTCAAGGGGGCATACTCCCTCCCCTCGTTCCTGGAGGAGGCTATCCAACTGCTCGCACTGGGTCTCCACCCAGTCCACTAGCTCACCCGCATTGTCCTCCACTACCTCCATGTGTGTGTTTGCGTCTCTAACCCCGTCCAATTCATCGTGTAGTCTTCCCTCGATCGTTCCCATCTCCCGTGTCTCCACTATTATTTCTTTCCTCCTTTCCGTCGTCACCTCGTGTCTCGTCTCACACGTTTCGGTCTCCCCATTTATTTTTTCCCTTTCGGTCACCGTCACTGTTGCTCTCTCCGTCACCTTTACCAGTCTCGCCCAACACGCCCCCCGAATTATTTTGTCACCCGCCCCCACTGCGGGCCTGACAGCCGTTGCACTCCCTCCCAGCTCGTTCGCTCCCACACGTGGCGTCGCCATTTTGAGCTCCCCGGTTACTGACTTCATGCCCGCCTGCTGGCTTCGGCCCATGTTCTGCATCTCACCCCGCATTTCTTTCAATTCTTCCTTCATTTTGAGTGCGTTTGTTTCCATATTCGTTTTCATTTCGTTTGTGTTTGTATCCATTTTTGTTTTCACTTCGTTCATTTGTTGCGTATTCGTATCCATTTTCTTGTTCATTGCCGCCAGCATGGCGCATAGCTGGGCCATGTTGGGTGCACTCAGCTGAGCCGATTCGGCAAGGATCGGGGGGTTTTGGCGGAGAGGGGGAGGGGAGGTGTCATACACCGCGGCCGCCGCCGCACCTATTTCGGGCTCTGGGTTCAGTTGGGGGAGTTCATGTTCCTGCACAACCAACATTTCCTGCACGGGGATTTCATCCTGGACCATGGATTCTACACATTCTAAATCCATTTCTTATACCCCCGGCTCCCGCTCGCCTTGAGACTCCATCTTATTTCTCGTAAGGGGTTAATTTAACTCGCTCGTAATTTGGAGGGAATCGGGGGTCGCTCCTCTCACCCCTGGACCGATTCCCGTGAATTTAGCTGGAGACAGGAGAGCCCGTTTTCCCACTCTCCGACACCAGTGCCGCGAGGAGGGGGATGGGTTTGTGTCCCACGACCTGACACCAGTGTTGCGAATTCGCACCCGCCGGCGTGCGAACGGCCACGTAACTCGAATCGCGGCACGTCGCCCACCGGACGGACAATTCTGTCGTGAGTAACGTGAGACGGACTAACGCCGGGAGCTAGTCACGGGTGGGCCTTTCGGCCTCACCACGATCGTACCAATCGGCCCCCCGCGTGGGATAGGGTTGTTCGCCAAATTCGACCTACCTAAGTACCCACGCGGAGGGTAGACCGGGCGATCGCACCTCGCCGCAGGTCGACTCCGGACACGGGCCACTTAAGCGACCCGTTCCGTACTATCGGAATAACCGAGCGGTGTTATCGTCGGCCTCGACGGTTCCGATTAATTATCGGGCGTATTAAGCCCACTACCAACCCTTTACGTGAAGCAAGATGGAGATTCAATTAAAGAAAAGACGAAGCGAAACGGGAAAAACAGTTCAACATAATGCACATTTATTCCGCGGCACACGGAGAGCACACATATACAATTACAACAATTATGCACCAAAAGCAGATGTAACAAAAGAAACACAACAATGCAGATCTACTACCAACTACGCGAGCACACGGCAACACTTACACAGTTTTACTTTACAGACGGCGCTGACAACACATTTACTCAAAAGCAAAAGAAAAGGGCCACCCTCAAAGACAAGGGGACAGACTGGGCCTGTGGGCCGCGAGACCGGGTGGATCCTACCCGTGTCTTTGATGATGAGCCGCAAATGTGGCGGCGCCCCGACTCCGCGCTCCTTCGCGGGTTTCTTTGGCACTGCTTGGAGTGGGGTGGGAACGGGGCCCCCTTTTCGCACTATCTCAGCGCGGGGGGAAAAAAGGGGGGAATTGTTGATGCTCTGAGGAAAGAGGATAGCTGGCTTGCTTGGGTCCCGCGACGAGTGACTCCAATGCGAGCTCGTCGCCGACCGTCGTCTTCCTTGCCTTGGACCTGAGCTATCCGGTCCCCTCCGCAATTCTCCTCAGCCGACTGCAGCAAATCACCTCGGGATTGTTTGCGGGAGCGAGTTGTGAAGGTAAAGGTCGTGGCTGTTGGAGTTGTTGTTGTTGTGAAGCGGCGTTGCGGTTGGTGGTTGTTGTGTGATGGCGGTTGAGACGTGGTTGGTTCAAAATAAAGATAGAACAGAAAAATGGCTATCTCAAAGGGTCACAGCCCGAATGAATCACATTTATTCCCTCTAAACAACGGGTTTGGGGCTAACTACACAAGTACTTACAGAGATATCTCACCTACGGGACCTGAATGGTGGTTTGCGAATTTCCTCAACTGCAACAATATGTTAGTCAGCTTGTATGTTTTTTTTTTTTGTTTTTTTTGTTTGTTTGTAATCACATATCGATCACTCTGCAGAGCACAGTTATCATTGGAAATTTTTGTAACTTCGCATATCAGAGTCCTATGGAGGTCCCTTTCAGCGCATAAAATTTTGAAGGTATAAAGGTCAAAGGTCAAGGTCACTTTGTCGCAAATCAGGGGAGTCGAAGAAACCCTTATTTTTTGAGTAATTTTGATCGGATCGTCTTCAAACTTCATGGGAATATAGTTCATCGTCTGGCGCTCAGCTGCTTAATTTTTGGTGGCGATCGGCCTTGACCTTCATGGTTAGCGCTGGAGGTCGAAAGTTTTTGACCCCAAGGTCAAATTTTGAAATCTTAGATACCATATCGAGTAATACCTCATATGAAAGCGCTTGATAAGTGCTTTCCAGATCTGTCAAAAGTTTGACGCTATGACGTCATTTGATGACATCATGACGAAGAAATGGATTTTTCATGAAAAATTTATTTCCTCAGTTCTCATCAAAATCTCTTGATATTTCATGTACAACGGTCCTGGAGAGATACCATTAACTGTACGAAAATATAAAGGTCAAGGTCAAAGGTCAAGGTCACAAAAAGGGCAAGCATCAAGGTCGACGAAACCCTTATTTTTTGAGTAACTTTAATCGAATAAATAAGTCACTCATGTTCACATTTTGGCAAGATACTGGTCACCCTGGGGGTGACATTGGTTTATTTGTTTGTGAACAGTATTATGGAAAAATTCCTTGACGGATTTTGACGAATCTTGGTGGGGGGGGTTAGGTCTGGTCCAAGGATCATGCCATTAGATTTTGGACTTGGTCCAAAATCCAATATGGCCACTATGGCGGCCAATTTGAAAAAGTATTTGAATTTTTTTCTTTTTTTTTGCATTTCTACATGTTTTAAGTGATTTCCAACCCCCCCCCCCAAAAAAATTGTTAGATAAAAAAAAAATTGCAAATTTTTTTCAACAAAATTTCGATTTTTTTTTTGCATTTCGACATGTTATAAGTGATTTCCAACAAAAAAACATGCCAAAATTATAATTGCGACTGATTTTGGAACTTCAGGTGGATATACCCACGTAAAATCAATTTCTGTCTCAAGGAATCCAGTTATGACGAATGAATTGAGTATGTAAAAGTTAAAAGTAAAACGGAATGTTCCAAACGATAACTCTGTGTGCACTGTTGACGTCAAATTGAATGAATAGGGTATCAGGTTCACTTGAGTGACCTAGCAGTATTGGCGGCGGAGGTTTTGCACTCTACCGAGTGCTCCCCCTCGAGTATAGTTTTAACATCAGTTGCACCCTGACTTCACACACGTACGTCTATTAATTACGTACTATTGAAATGAACCTTTCGACCATTTGTACAGCTGAGTTACATTTGACTGGTGAAGACCCCAAAGACCCCCAAGACCATGATGACCCCGAGAGCCACAAACACCCGAAGACCCAAAAGACCATGAGGACCCCAAAGACCCAGAAGGCTCAAAATACCCAGAAGACTCCAAAAGATTCAAAAACCCAAAATATCCAGAAGACGCAAAAGACTCAGAAGACCAAAAAGACCCTGAAGACCCAAAATACCCGGAACTCAAAAGATCCAAAAGACTCTGAAGATACCAATGACCCAAAATACCATGAACACCACGAACACCCAAAAGACCTAGAGGATCAAAAAGACCTCTAAGACCCTTTAGATCCCATCACCCTTTTATTCTCTTTTGATCCCAAGAACCTTAAGACATTTCCACCCCTAATTCCCTTTTAGACCCCTCAGACCTTAATACCATTTAGACCCCTTACAGCCTTCAGACATATGAGACAACTTAGATCCTTGACCATTTTGAGCTTTTGACCCTTGGACATTTTTATGTTACAAATAAATCACAAATAAATAAATACATTTGAACAAAAGAAATGTTTGTGTTATGATTTACTGCAAATCTGTAACGTAAATCTCTGTCATGACATGTGGAGAGGCGAGCGTAGTGAGTCGATCCACACTGGTGTTATTGCAATAAAATGATTAGAACAGTTTTTTCAGAAAAAAAATATATTTTGCTTGGGGTGGGGGAGGGGTCTGAAAGACCCCAGGTTGCACATATTTTACTGTGGGATGAAGGTTACCTATTGAGGGTTAATGTGTGTCTCGGCAGAAGCTCAAGTAATAACCGTATTGTTTGACGGACAAGTCAAGACTCCCCCCCACGTTGGAGGCCTGGGCTCGACTTTTACTCAGGATCGAATTATCTACGTTTTAAGACATTGAAATCAATAAAAAACACAAATGGACAATGAAATGAACAGTTACAGGGATACTCACCAAAATGTAGTGTCGCGATTGTTTGTTGGGGATGGGGGATGTGTGGGCGTGGAACGGATGGGTTACAGGAAGGGAGATCAGTTCTATGTGCCTCAGATAGACTTCAAATAATTTGTGGGCTGGGAAGGCAAATGGGAGATAAGCCCGGAGCGATAAGGCACTTCCTCTCCCTGAACGGGCTTTAGGAGGAGTTGCGTGGCGAATCTGGAATCGAGAAATCTCCTCCGAGCTATCGAATGGGCCACATGGAGAATCCAGAGTGGAGAAGTCGTCACCAAGGTGTCGAGGGATTGCGCGATCAGAGCACCGGGGAAATATGAATCCTGTATTTGTACGAATACGAATGTTGTGTTGGAAAAAAAACCCCAAGAAAGCTCATCGTTGCTGCAAAGCGAGGTGGACAAACATTGAATGCTTGCATTACAATGTGTCAGGTGTTAATTTTTATCAAGGCGTCGTGAACTGCGACAAAAATGTAATGCGCTGTGAGCTAGTGCCGACACCGATTATGGAGCTCGATTTAAATACTGTACCTCTATATGATAACAAACACGTTGAAAAACAATTTACATTCCAAATTTATTTGAAAGGTCGTCCACAAAGTAATTCAAAGAAGTAAAAAAAGACATAAAATGTCATAGCCCCTGTTGTTTTAGTAATCTTGCTGTAAGGACGGAGTCAAAGGGCTAGCCCATATTTACGGACAACTAAAATGGCCGCCAGTTGTCATATTTGATCAGATCGCAAAATAAAGTGAGGTGCATGTGTATGCGATCATCTCCTGTGCTTGTGCCAAGTTTTAATAAAATCGGACCATGCTAGTGGGAGAAATGGTTGGGGACACATTCAAGTAAGAAAATGGCCACCAGTCGGCCATCTTGGATCTGATGTCGAAAAAAAAACGACGTGCATATGGAAGCCATCATTCATTATCTGTGTGCCGAGTTTGAACAAGATCGGTAAATGCACGTCTGAGAAATGTTTGAGGACGTGTTTGACACCGGGTTTTCTTTACAACTGGAATGGCCACCAGTCGGCCATCTTTGATTGCATCGCGAAACAAAATGATGTGCATGTGTTTACCATCACTTGTGTTTCTGCCAAGTTTGAATAAAAATCGGTCCATACATGTCCAACATATGGTTGTAGACACACACACACACACACACACACACACACACACACACACACACACACACACACACACACACACACACACACACACACACACACACACACACACACACACACACACACACACACACACACACACACACACACACACACACCATGAACAGCGATGCATTGTGAGTGTCAGGGAAGAATTAACACCTCCATTGTTCTGACTGATAGTTTTGCTTTTGCTTCTCTTTCATTACCTCTGCCACTGAAGATGAAGGTCATGTTTACACCCCTCTGTGTGTTTGTTTGTCTGTGTGCAGGATATCTGAAAAAGTTGTGCACGGATCCGGATGAAATTTTGTGGACAGGTTGGGTGTGTGACCATGACGAATCGATTCGATTTTGGTGAAGATCTGAATCCGGATTTGGATACGAGAATATATTTATTTTTTAAAGTGTTTCTTCACCATTGAGAGATGAGGTCAAAAACGATATACAGCACTGTATAGCATGATATTTCAAAAATGTGTTGGGCCCGATATGTTCTCATGGATCAGGCATAATGTGGTGGAGGTATGCGCTCAGACCGAGTGCCCTTCCAGTTCCAAATAGATGTATCTTTGATTGAAGGAAAAAGAAAATTGAGAAAATCAGCCAATTTGACTTGTTTAGAAATTTGTTGACCTTTTGGACAATGTCGACCTCACAAAACTTTTGTCGTTTGACTGTCGCAGGGACGGTGCCTACAATCTGTGAAAGTTTCTGAACAATCAGCTGAATGGTTTGTGCTGTAGATGAGAGGACAGACAAACAAACTAACAGAACAGGTCAAGATAGTTTGAAAAAAAAAAATTTTTGCCAAGTAACAGACAGCAGGGGTGAAAACATAACCTCCTTCACCTTCGGTGTCCTTCACCAAAACCTCCTTCGGTGTAAAAATCCAGTAATTCGCTGGTGTGTATTGTTGAAGATCCCAGCAATGTCAAAGATTTCCTCTTCGAGCATTTGTAATTGGTGTTACCAACCCAAAGTGTGAATGAATAAAGACATTGTTCCCCACTCAAAAAAGATTATTTGAACTTTGGTAAATTGCTGCAGTTGAGAGGATTCCCTTGTAGACTTGATTATCCACGTATTCTGTTGCATTTGCTTCATGTAAAACATACATCTGCCTTCAGTTGATAGTGATTTGTGATGGTGATTTGTCATTTTTTCATTAAAACTATGTAACAACCTGGAAATGTTGCATAAGTTCCAGGAAGACTTAAGTATATCCATTAGTACATGATTAAATTTAACTTTAGATTTTGTTTGTTTTTTGTATACCTTGTCGAGGCTTGCACGAGAGCTAACACACAATACACAACAATGGGGGCATGAGACAAGAGGGGCGGGAGTGGGAGGGACAAAACAGTGGGGAACAGAGACATTAGGAGATCTGTGGAAGGGAGAGGGATGGGGCGGGGAACACGGGGTATACAAGATGGGCATTACAAGGGACTTTCAGGAAGGAAAGCAGGGAATTTGAAGAAGGTAGGCTTAGGTGTATTAACGGGGGTCAAAAAGATCGAGGATTTGGATGGGGGATTTTGATTTTGTATTTCTTATTTAGTTCACAAATTTAATGAATATAATGCATGGCTGTTTGTGTCGACACATTGTGGAAGCTGCCGAGGTTCTGTGAGTTGCGCGAGTCAATGTGATGTTCTTCATCAGTGCTGAGAATGTGCCGAAGTAATGATTCACTCCCTTGATCTGTAAAAAACTGTCTGTATCTCCAAACCTTGGGGAACCTCGAAGGGGCTGTTGTGCTCTTTTCTGATGGGCTGTACTTTGGGCTTTGGCCTTGCCTACATTGTTTAGAATGTTTTCACTCCTTTCCCAGTCGCAGAAAGCAGTTATTTTGATTTTGAACTGTGGGAAGTTACTTTTTCGCAGATGAAAAGCTATTTCTCTTTTATCTGCTTGTTCAATCATTTCCCCCCATAAATCCCCATTTCATATATCTGGCTTGCATTAGTGTTTTTTTTTTTTGAGAATTTCATCGTTATATTTTCTCCCGTATGTGCAAGTACGTATTTTTTAACAAAGATTCTCTTTTGTATGCTGAACCATTGTGGAAATTGAGTTCTTTTCCACCACAGTATACAGACGTCACCTAGTGGCTGCAGAAACCAACCCACAGCAACAGAGTTTCTCTGATATACAACATCAATATAATTTCTTAGTGGCCAAAAAGATCAAAGACAAGGAGCACTGCATCTCATAACAGGCCTTTTTCACATGGGATGGGGACACAAATCTGTCTGTCCCACCTGCAATTAGGTTGGAGGCATGAGAGATCACATGGTATCTTTTATAAAGAGTAGATTCTATATCCTGGCAAAATTTTCTGCATTTTTTTTTTGTATACACTGTCGAGGCTCGTATGAGAGCTAGCACACAGAACGTACAACAAGGGGAGCAGGAGACAAGAGGGGAAGGAGTGGGAAGTAAAAAAAACAGTGTGGAACAGAGACATGAGGAGATCTGTGGAAGGGAGAGGGATGGGGTGGGGTACACTGGATTAACAAGATGGACACTACAGGAGCCTTCAGGTCCTTACACGACAGGGACTTTCAGGAAGGTAAGCAGGGAATTTGAAGGAAGTGGGTTTGGGGTGGATTAGTGGGGGTAGAATTGGGGTTCATGGTAGAATTAACACCACCCTTTAGTTTCCTGTGATGCGGATATAGCAAAGGCATAATGGACCAGATGGCCTCCTCCTGTGACTACTTCTCCTGAAGATGATTTTGAGGTTCGCAACACTTAATTTGAAAATCTTGTCGTATTATCTTAATCAAGCATCTCATCATGACACCTGCTGTGTTGAAAAATAAAAATTGTTAATAGCGAGTTAAAAAGTACCTCCTTAAAATTATGATGTTTAAAATACCATCAACACTCACCAAAGTGTGGAGGTAACGTTTCCTCTTGGGGATGAAGGCTACCAAACTGTGGAGTTAATGTTTCTTCTTCAGGTTGAAGGCTGTAAACATCCCTGATCCTGAATCCAAGCACTTCATTGGAATTCTCCAGGTTCTTAACATCATCTGAAGGCAACGTGTATTGAGACTCCACTGAGCTCAGCTTTTGTGCACAGCTGGAGAATTCCTGGCCCACAGTATTCAGCATGGAACATAAAACAGTAATCAGGGCAGAGCATGCCGGTTGGACTTGTCGTTGCACCCCGTAAGATTCAACGAAGTTGCGCAGCTCAACGTACATTGTGAAAGGCAACTTCTGTTTGGCAAAGGTGAAGAGCTCCGTTCTCACCCATTCTGACTCTGTGCACGCATGAAGTAACTTTTGACTCTCAATGCCCAGCTGCATGACCACGGCTTGTGCCGTTTCTGATCTGAGGCCATGGGCCTGCAGCCATGTTAGGAAGGACTCCGATTCAGACATGTCCTGGAGAAGACAAAACAAGTGTTTACTGTACAGAAAGATTGCTCAAGTTACAATTGCTGCATGATGCCACTTTATGTGCATGAAGCTTTGTGAGCAAGTCTGGGCATGAACAAAAGAGGAGAAAAGATAATCTATAAAGGGTATGCACAAATTTAAAGTTCAAAATTTAGATATAACATACAATGTACAGCACCAAGCAGGTATATAATCTCTCTTTATATTTCCCTTTCCCTCTCAGAAAAGTGTGAGATCTTCGATTATTACCTCCACCACCGAAGGTGAAGGAGGTTACGTTTTCACCTCTGTCTGTCTGTTTGTTTGTTTCTGTCTGTCTGTCTGTGTGCAGGATATCTCAAAAAGTTGTGCACAGATCCGGATGAAATTTGGTGGGCAGGTTGGGTGTGTGACAAGGACAAACTTCTTAGATTTTGGTGAAGACCTGGATCTGACGACGAGAATTTTTAAGTAAATCTTCACCATTGAGAGATCGGGCCAAAAATTATATGTAGCACGATATCTCAAAAAAGTTGTTGATGGATTCGGCCGAAACTTGGTTGGCAGATAGGGTGTGTGACAAGGAACAATTGATTCAATATTGGTGAAGATCCAAATCCCAATTTGATTTTTTTAAGTGATTCTTCACCTTTGAGAGATTGGGCTCAAGTAATATATAGCACGATATCTCAAAAAGTTTGAGGATGAAACTTGATGGATTTGGATGAAACTTGGTGGACAGGTTGAGTGCGTGACCACAGCAAATTGCTTTGATTTTGGTGAAGATCCGAGTCCGGATCTGGATACGAGATTTATTTAATTTTTAAAGTGAATCTTCACCATTGATAGGGCCAAAAACTACTTAGATCAGAATATTTCAAAAATGCATTGAGCCCGATATGTTCTCGTGGATCAGGCATTACATGGTGGAGGTATGCGCTCAACTGAGTGTCCTTCTAGTATGAAAATGGAATTGTCTGATAGCAAAATAAGACGGGAGCAAAGTTGATGGCTCGCCATCTCAAATCCTCACGCTTCCCACCTAGACTTAAGTTGAAAGATATCAAAAACTTCCATCAAGAATGGCCAAATATCAAATTTTGAGTTAAAATTGTTTTTCAGTTTTGACCTCTGTGACCCTAGATCCTCATGTCCTTGGGGCATGAACTGGGAGTCAAATCCAATTTTTTTTTTTACATATTTCATGCATTCACCAATGTTGATTGCAGAAACAAAGTTTCATTATAATGTTTTAAAATGTGCCTGCTATTGCATTTTTGGTATTTGACCTTTTGACCCCATACTACTCCAGGGGATGGGGCCAAAATTTATACCACTCTCGCACATTATTGCCATGTGGTGATCATAGCGATCAAGTTTAGTGAATTTCTGCACAAGTTTTTTTTATTTTCAGAGGGGATGTGTGTGGTCAGGTGATATTTTGTTAATGTCTGGAACTGTTGAAATACAGAGGCATGGCAAACCAAAAACCAGGAAGGGAGATATAAGAAGCCATTATTGGAGGAAAATTATAAATAAGGAACAATTAAGAGGAATATTGCTTCCACCTCTCATCCTCAATTGGTACAATTGTTTCTACTTTACTCAGAAAATGATATACGATGTATAGTCGTGATTTTTTTTCTGACAAATGTCATCATATTTTGCCACATTTGTGATATTGATGGATGATGTTTCAGTTTTGAACAATGAATAATAGTTTGGGAAAATTTTGCGTAATGACGTAATTCCAGTTTTAGCAAAGCATTGTTAAATTCAAGGTCTGGAGTATATTTGAAGATTTAAATCCGGGGGAAGGGGTGGAGGTGTCGAGGCGTCGATCACCCTTCACCAAGGCATGAAGATGTCAATGTACTTGAGAGAAAATTGTTCATTGTTTATGAATACATGCGGCCGCACGGAGAGCAGCAAACACCAATTAGCAATTGAGGTTACCGGGAGAGTGCTCTGGCTCTATCAGTTGAGCTACTCTCTTATATACGGTTCTATCTTGGACAAATGCTTATTTCGCAATTGTCCTTTCTTTCAACCTGACCAGCTGCCTTTAGCAACTGGCTTATGTTCTTCAACAACCATGAATCAAGCAAGATAACGAGGAAGCAAAGTTACTCCCTAATGCTGCTAACAGCGTTCTTGTGGATTACTCAAGACTGACCAGTGTGACCACTCCTCATTTTCATAAATGCCAAGGTGAGCCAATGAAAAAAGCCAAGAATTCACAAGGTTTCAGAAAAGCGATGATAATAGAAAACCTATACGCCAAGAAAACCTATAGAAAACGAAGACACCAAGGTGAACAACGAATAGCCAAGATCTTATGAAAAAAGCCAAGGAGTGGTCACACTGAGACTGACCCCATCCTTATCTCAACACAAGGAATTCCAATGTTCCTTTGTGAACAGCAAGCAGGAATATATTTTAATTAACTGCAGGGGAGTGAATTGAGTTGGGAGAAACAAAGCTTTAACAAAGGTACAAATCCCAACAGATGCAATGGAGTAATATATTTATGGAAAATCGTTTTGGGGGGCAAGGAGGTGATATATTTATTACCCTCCAGAGGAGAGGGTATTGCATTTGGTTCCATTTGTTTGTCTGTCTGTCCGACAAAACATGAGTATGTGTATTCATTGGATGAGAAACTTTAGAATCCCAAGACCTTTTATTACCCCTAAAACCCTTGATAACCTTTATAACCCTGAGATCCATTAAGACAAAGAAGACCCAAAGGACCACATCCATCCATTGGGACCGTACTCTGTATAGAGCGCCGGTGCTGCCAAAGCAGTCTCCTGGGCTATTGGGCCCGATCCTGGACGGGTCATCACTCCGACACAGGGTACTCGAATGGTTCAATCATCCCAGCAAGCTGGAACTCATTTTGCTGATCTCAGAAGGATGACAGGCTGAGTCAACCCCACCTGGTATTAATTCAACGGACAGCAGGATATGAACTCAGGACCTGAGGATCCCAAGCCCACCACCCAAACCCAAACAACACCAGGCATAAAGGATCACAAAGACCCTTTGAGACCCCTTTAGAATTCTAAGACCATTTAAGAACCCTAAGACTCTCTAAAACCCTTTAATACCCCAAAGACCACCAAGATGTTTTAGACCCTTTAGACCATGAAGGCCCTTTAAGACCTTATAGACCCCAATACACCCTTTAGACCTCCAAAACCCTTTAGAACCCTGAAGTCCTTTAGACTCCTTTCTACCCTTTAGAGTTTAGACCGAACACCCTTTAAATATCCCGAAGACCCCTTTCAACCTTTTTCGACGTTTCAACACCCTTTTGTCCCCTGCAGAGAATTCTGACCCTTTAGACCATAAATTACACCATCAAGAGCCTTTCGACCTTTTAATACCCTTTAGACCATTTCAACCTTTACAACTAGACCATTTATAGACCTTTAATTTGCAATCAACGACCTTTCATTTAGTACATCCTTCTATCTATTTGCCACACTAAAGTCCTGGTGAGGGTCTGCAATCTCTGATTGCTCTTTCTTGTTATTTATGGGAATTGGGTGAAATCGTTTTGGACCCCTCACCCCACCGTTCCCCCATCACGAGTTTTTTCCATCCCACATTCTCTTGTTACTCAACCGCCCTCAGATTTGTCCATTTAAATGGGATCATCCGGATCTCCTGAAATACTAAACACCTGTACACATCCTAGCATTGGGGGTGCCTTTTGAGAGCGTCTATCATGAACTTTTAAATATATTCGGACATTTGCTTTCAAGTTTCAAAAAGTTCACGTTACTATTTAAAGATTATTCCATTTAATGTGTTATAATTTCGTAAATACACGAGTTTCTCGTCATGAACGACGATCGTCCATGACGGGTCTCGCTATTGGCTCAATCAAGGCACGTGACGAAATATCGGAAGTTGTTTGATTTTTTTTTCTTCTTCTTCTTCTTCCTCTTCCTCTTCCTCTTCCTCTGGTGAAGACAAAACCTTTCGGACGCGGCTCTTGGACACATTTGTCCTTGTTTTTTTTTTTTTTTTACGCAAATATGGCGGATTCTTTGACTCGTGCCAAATCGATTAAAGCGCTTCATTCACGACTCTCGTCTTCTCTTCCCAAACCGTAACCGTCTATTTCTCTTCTTTCATCCTCCATTTAAACCACGTCCTCCCCCCCCAACCTTTCTCCCGGTTGGGCCGTCACGCAATTGGCAGCCATTTTGAATATTCAAGTTGGTCTATCATCAACTAGGCCCGATAGCCGAACAGAGAATAAATCCACGATCAAATGAAAATAAAAACAGTTCACGACGATCCTGAGCCGACGCACGTCCTGTAATGAACCGTTCACCGCACATTGAGTGTTCATGTTGGCGCCAAGGGGCGTCCATCATATATACATTCAAAGCACCGAGCGACGTCGACAAGTTCAAGGAGAAGGTCCCGATTTATACGACTCGGATGGACTCGATCCGTCAGTTATTCCTCGGTTTCCCATTCAAACGGCACGGACGAACACATGGACATAAACTCTCAATTTCCCCCGTTTACTGTTCCGTTCAAACGACAAAAAAGGCGGGAAAACCCGATGAGGGACAGCTTGGTAAATCGTGACGGACCGTGAGACGGGGTTTCCCTCCACCACGAATGAACTTATAGACTCACCTCTCCGGCCGCAGTCTCCCAGGCTCAATGACTCGTCGTGGTGAGAAACTCTCACGTGCTGAGCTACCTAATTCGTCATAAACAACAGGTATCAAGAGAAGCACAGGTAATCTGCAACGCACACCACCACCACCACCCCCTCAACCACTGCAGATACCGTCGTCCTCAACTCAATCACGGCGAGGTGTCCTTACTGTGTACGTGTGGAGATTAGAATGGAGGAGGGGAGGGGGGAAAACCAATCACAATGGCAGAAAAACAAATTTCGTTCAATCCATTAGACGATTAACCAATAGAAACTCTACAGAGAAATGTATAACGATATGAGGCTTGGGGGGAGGGGGGTTATAACGATATGAGGCTTGGGGGAGGGGTTATAAAGATATGAGGCTTGGGGGAGGGAGGGTTATAACGATATGAGGCTTGGGGGGTATAAAGATATGAGGCCTGGGGGGGGTTATAAAGATATGAGGCCTGGGGGGTTATAAAGATATGAGGCTTGGGGGGAGGGTTATAAAGATATGAGGATTGGGGGGAGGGTTATAAAGATATGAGGCTTGGGGGGGTTATAAAGATATGAGGCCTGGGGGGGGGGGTTATAAAGATATGAGGCTTGGGGGAGGGTTATAAAGATATGAGGATTGGGGGGAGGGTTATAAAGATATGAGGCCTGGGGGGGGGTTATAAAGATATGAGGCCTGGGGGGGGGTTATAAAGATATGAGGCTTGGGGGGGTTATAAAGATATGAGGCTTGGGGGGAGGGTTATAAAGATATGAGGATTGGGGGGAGGGTTATAAAGATATGAGGCTTGGGGGGGAGGGTTATAAAGATATGAGGCTTGGGGGAGGGAGGGTTATAAAGATATGAGGCTTGGGGGAGGGAGGGTTATAAAGATATGAGGCTTGGGGGAGGGTTATAAAGATATGAGGCTTTGGGGGGGGGGAGGGTTATAAAGATATGAGGCTTGGGAGGGAGGGTTATAAAGATATGAGGCTTGGGGGGGGAGGGTTATAAAGATATGAGGCTTGGGGGGAGGGGTTATAACGTTTTGACCTTCGTCGGTTTTCCTTCTTTTCAAACATTTATGAAGGTCCCATCGCACCGTCCACTACTTTTTTTTCAATCCCACTGCATGACTTGCTGTATCTGCACGAAAGGTCATTTGGAGATGAGCGAACGACAGGACTCAGACATCAAGCCAAGACTCGATCCACGTGTCCAACAATCCGTGCGTGAGTACCACGTGACATGCTCAAGTTTGGGAGGGCTTCAAGTCGACAGAACTCATGTGACCGTACTTTAATATGCAAACAAACGTGATGGTGTTGTAATTAACAAAGGAGGACAGTGAGGGTGGTAAGCAAGGTGTTTGGTGGGTGGGGGGGGGGGTCTTTCACTTGGAAAATACTGAATGCATGGATCATGGATGGAATGGTCTCCCTGGACAAGGCAGCAGGAACAGTAAATGGGTAACGAGAGGCGTTGGGATTAGAGGGGTACATCAAGGTACATGTACATAGGTAAGAATGGGTGATTCGGAGTTAGTGGAGTGTCGAGGAAAAAATGCTGCTGGGGACGACATCTCAAATGACCGCCCTCTCGTCACTCACATGGTGAACGAGAGGGGCACTCGGTAGAGGGCACACCTCCGCCCCGTCATGCCTGATACACGAGAACGTATCGGGCCAAAGACATTTCTGAGATATCGTGTTTCTATCATTTTTAGCCCTCTATCTCTCAATGGTGAAGAATCACTTTTAAAATTCTAGTACTAGATCTTCACCAAGATCGAATCGATTCGTCGTGGTCAAACACCCAACGTGTCCACCAAGTTTCATCCGAACCCGTCCACAACTTTTTGAGATATCGTGCTATAGATCGTTGATGGCCCTCCATCTCTCAATGGTGAAGATTCACTTAAAAAATTCTCGTAGTCGGATCCGGATCTTCACCAAAATTGAATCAATTCTTCCTTGTCACACACACAACAAGTCCACCAACTTTTGTCCGAATCTGTCAACAACTTTTTGAGATATCGTGCTATATATCGGTTTAGCCCGATCTATCAATGGTGAAGAATCACTTAAAAAAATTATCAGATCCGCATCCGGATCTTCAACAAATTGAATCAATTCGTCTATGTTACACAAGCGGTTGCAAAAAATATATTTTCTTATTTCCAATTTGCTTACTACAGGTGCAGTAGTGTAATCCGCTTGAAATTTTAATTGCACAAATGATGTTTTCTGTGCATTTGATTTTTGAAATTCTTTATCTCGGGGTTTCCAAAGGAAGGGTCCACCCCGGGTGCCAAATACCCGTCTCGAGGTACACCTCTGATGAGACGGGAACGGCGACTGGAATGAAATGCCAAAGCTTCCCTGCCTCGTCTTCCACTTTAGTTTCCCAGCATGCCGCGTGCTCCTTTTTACCCACCGCTTCTCTTTGAGACATCGTTGGCCACAACCATTGGTCAGCAAATGGAGGGCAGGGCGATTTGCACAGTTCAGGACATGAAATCAGAGCCATATCCCTGGACATATCACGTGCTTTTGACACGGTCTGGCACCCTGCCCTGCTCACCAAACTCTCTTCGTATGGTATCCAAGCCCATCTCCACTCATGGCTCGCAGACTTCCTCTCTTGTCGCAGTCAACGTGTGGCCCATAATGGAGTTCTCTCATCCCCCCTTCCTGTCCAGGCTGGAGTTCCTCAAGGCAGCGTTCTGGGCCCTGTTCTTTTTCTGGTTTTCATCAATGATCTCCCCGACTCTCTGGAAAATCCTCTTTATCTCTTTGCTGATGACTCCACCCTCTGCCGTACCATCTGTCGTCCATCAGACCGGCAAGCAGCAGCTTCGTCTCTCTCTGCAGATCTGGATAAAATCACAAACTGGTCCAACATGTGGAACATGTCTTTCAATCTTCACAAATCTCATTCTCACTTTGTCTCGGAAAGCACCATTTGGAACCCCCCCCCACCCCAATCTCCTTTCTCAACACTCCTCTGGAAGAATTCCTTTCTTTCCAGCTTTTGGGTCACACTATCTGCCATGATCGTTCCTGGGAAAGCCACATTTCCAACCTGGCCTCCAAAGCCAGTCGCCGACTGGGAATCCTCTGTCATGCAAAGTCCTTCCTCGGCCCACCTGAGATCCTGACCACATACAAAATTTTCATCTGCAGCCTGATTGAGTGCTGCTCTCCCCTCTGGGCTGGTGCTCATGCCTCTCACCTTTCTCAGCTTCACGCAGTGGAAACCAAGGCATTTTGGATCATTGGCATTTCCCGTGATGAGGCTGAGCCTTTGGGTCTCTCACTCTCTCACCCCAGGCAGGTCGGTGGTCTTTCTGTCTTCTACCATCTCCTCTCTGGTCTTTACCCCCCCCCCCCGCTCTGTCTGTGATTTGTCCCCACCATATTTCCACAGGGTGCTCAAGGTTCGCCAACAACCCTTTTCTGGTAAAACTACCAAAATCACAAATCACTGCTCAACTTCACTCTTTCGTTCCTCTTTATTCCCACCTTTGGAATAAACTCCCTCACTCTGTTCAATCCCATTCTTCCCTCCAGGGCTTCAAAACAGCTGTTCACCACCATCTCATATCGTCCCCCATCGAAATCCTCGATCTTTTCTCCCCACATTAATCCACCCCAAACGCACTTCCTTCAAATTCTCTGCTTTCCTTCCTGAAAGTCCCTTTAGTGTCCATTTTGGTTACCCCATGTCCCCCGCCCCATCCCTCTCCATTCCACAGATCTCCAAATGTCTCTGTTCCCCACTGTTTTGTCCTTCCCACTCTCGCCCCTCTTGTATCATGCCCCCCTTGCTGTGCGTTGTGTGTTCGTTCTCATATGAGCCTTGACAAGGTATACAAAAATGTTTTTTTTTTTAAACCCTCCATGCGTTTGCGCTTTCACACGTCACGGGAAAATTGTCCATAGAAGTGTTGATAGTGATAGATGATACTTCAGGTACAGTACTTTAATGCATCAAAACAAATTCGCCTCTCAGGGCAGCCTCCCCATTCGCCCCCACCTCGCTATGCCAGTGCATATAGTTGAGGTATGCATCGGTGATTGGATACTTGTGTCATGAGTGTGATCTCTTCAAAAGGTGAATGTGCTATCTGTGTTTGTTCATTTCAAACCTCACACACATATCCCCCATCATGATAATTATAAGAAGAACTAGAATGGCACTCGGTGGAGCGCACACCTCTGCCAGGCTGAACAGTTAACGTTTTGTAGCTCACTGATAGGTCATATCTGGATCGGGACCTGAATCAAAATCTAATCGGCTTGTTATTGTCACCGACCCAACTCTTTCACAATAAAATAAAAAATATATTATGCAATATATCGTTTTTGGCCCCATCTCTCAATGAGAAAGAATCACGTAAACAATTAAAAAATTCTCATAATCCGGATACGGATCTTCACTAAAATGGAAACAATTCATCCTTGTCACAAACCCAACCTGTCCACCAAGTTTCGTCCGAATCCGTCCACAACTTGTTGAGAAATCTTGCTATATATTGTTTTTAGCCCTTTCTCTCAATGGTGAAGAATCACTTTAAGAATTCTCGGATCCAGATCCTGATCCGGATCTTCACCAAAATCTTATCAATTTGTCCATATCACACACTGTGGGAGACTGAATTGTTAATTGAATTTATAATGAGGTAAAATGCCAATTAGCTTCAGTTAGTGCCTTGAAAAAGAATTTAATAAATATATGCTGGGAAGGATAGTAGGGAGGTGGAATACACACATTCCTCTGTAGTTGTAAAAACCTTGGAAATCCTTATCTGTCTGCTGGTAATCTGGCCCAGAAGCAAAGAATCAAATACTCTTTCAGCTCTGATAGGCAGCAAGCAAGCTCCGAAAACAGACCGTTTTTTCATCCTGTGTTTGTGATTTTTAACCTTACAAAGTTCCATCTGTTGTTTCTCCAAGAGGCCTCTCTTTGTTCAGTTAATTTCTTTTGATTTATTAACCACGCCCTGGAGGGATCAAATATATACTCGTAATACTCAATGTATCGTAAAAATTTTGCCTGAGACACTGCTCCAGGCTAAGCTTCCCCACGCAAGTCTGTCTGATATTTACGACTGAATAAACAGCGTAAATTGAACTAAAGGTTTTTCTGTCTTGAGGTGGCCAAAACTGCCATGACAACATCCAACCTGTCCACTAAATTTCGTCCGAATCCATCCATAACGTTTTGAGATATCTTGCTCACAGACAAACAAACAAACAAGAAAGACGTCATGCAGAGTGCAATACTTGTGAAATCCCTCAAACAAATTTTACCTCAAAAATAATGTGTGATTCGCATTAATGACATAACATGCAAACACTGTTCAAATTTCAAGTAAATCGGATGATATTGAATATTTCAGAAACTGCACTTAAGTTGTTGACCTTCAGCCCATGTTGACCTCAAAAATCATTGTTGATTGATTTCAATGATCAAATTGCAAGCCCTCTTCAAATTTCAAGCCAATCGGATGAAAATTGTCAATTTCAGAAAAATGGCCTATGTTGACCTTTTGGCCGATGTTGACCTCAAAAATGATTGGAGGTTGAATTCAATGACCAAAATTGCAAATCCTCATCAAATTTGAAGTCATTCGGATGAAAATTGACAGTTTCAGAAATTTGGCCAATGTTGACCTTTTGGCCCATGTTGACCTCAAAAATAATTGGTGGTTGAATTCACTGACATGATGTGCAAATCCACGTCACATTTCAAGTCATTCGAATGAAAATTGATGATTGTAGAAATCTGACAAAGTCGTTGACCTTTGGCCGATGTTGACCTTTTGACATTTTGATCTCAAAATCAATAGGCTTCTTGCTTTGACAAACTCTACTATTTGGTGAAGTTTCATGAAGATAAGTTTCAAATTGTGACCTGTAGGTAATTGACATTCAGACAAACAAGCAGCTAAAAAGGCACATGTCGTGCTTTGCATGATACTTGCAAAATCCACCCCACTTCCCCCCCCCTCCCCCAAAATAAAAAGGTTGCCATGGACACATCAAATTGTCGATTTCATTAAGAGATAAAAATTGACGATCTTACTCAAAACTCAGGTCAACGGATGAAAATTTATTTTAGAAAGTTGACCTTTGACCTTTTGACCTCAAAATAGTTAGTTTTCCAATTCAGTGTTGCACTATGAAATTGCTCTTTTATCTTCAGGTTAATTGGTTGAAAATTGATGATTTTTCAGATGAAATTTGATGATTTTAGAAGTTTGACCTTGAGATGACCTTTGACTGTGTTACCTCAATAATAGTTAGTTTCCTAATTCAGTGAGGCACAATGCAATTGCTGTTCAATTTTCAAGTCAATCAGATAAAAATCGATGATTTTTCAGAATAAAATTGAGGATTTTAGAAGCTTGACCACGAGTTGACCTTTTGATCTCAAAACATAGTTGGTTTCCCAATTCAGTGACCCAATATGCAAATCCTGTTCAACTTTCAAGTTAATCAGATGAAAAATGCCAATTTTAGAAACTTGACCTCAAGATGACCTTTGACCTCAATCAATAGGCTCCTCAGTTGCGACCACCTCCACAACTTGGTAAAGTTTCATGACGATTGGCTTAGAATTGTTACCTGTAGGCGATTGACAGACAAACAGAAAGACAGAAAGAAACAAGAAAAAGAGCAATCAGAGATTGCAGACCTTTGTCAGAACTTGTTTTGTGTGGTGTGTTGTGTGGTGTTTGTGTAGTTTTGTGTGGTGTATATTGTGTGGTGTTTGTGTTCTGGTGTGTTACATAATTAATAAGAGACATAATTAGAACTGCCACTTTATAAATGCTGGCAGTGATGTCTGGTTCAGCAATTTCAGAGAAGAAGATTTTTGAAGGTTTAAAAACAGAAATAGATCAATATGGCTGCCGAATCAGTGATTGAGGAAATCATCACATACATTTTTGTGGACCATTTTATCCCGAGATGACCCTCAAAAACATTCATACTGATTAGATGTAGTGTTTTACATATGCAATTATGACTGCATAATGAAGGCACCCATGATGTCATTAAAAAAAAATCACCCTCATTCCGCATGAGGAGTACTTGCTATGTGCCAAGTTTCAATTTTTTCTTTGGTGCGGTTTCAGAGATACAGAGATGCAAAGTTTTTCCGTTTTTCCAACATGGCTGTCACACCACGTGACCTATGATGTCATCATTATCAATAAAACATTCCACATGAGTAGTCACACCAATGATGAAAATTTCGTCTTAATCCAGCAAGCAGTTGCGGAGAAAAACACGAAAGTTCTGTGCGGACAAACAAACAAATGAAAAATCACTCAGAGAGACAATTTGGCAAAACAGCACAAAGTAGAATGGCACTCGGTGGAGCGCATACCTCTGCCAGGTGGAACAGTTCAGGTTTTGTATCCCACTGATGGGCTGGATCCGAACCAAAATCCAATCCGCTTGTTCTTGTCACCGATTCAACTCATCCACCTTGTTTTGTCAGAACTCGTCTACAACTTTTTGAGATTTCATGATATATTTAGTTTTTTGACCTTTCTATCAATTTTAGAAATTAGGCATGTGTTGACCTTTTGACCTTAAAAACAATTGGTAGTTGAATTCAGTGACCCGACATGAAAATGCTCTTCAAATTTCAAGTCAATTGGATGAAAATTGAGGATTTCAGAGAATTTGGCCCAAATTGTCCCTTTGGCCTATGTTTACCTCAAAATTAATACGTGGTTGAATTCAGCGACCTGATATGCAAGTGCTCTTCAAATTTCAAGTTAATCAAATGAAAATTGAGGATTTTAGAAATTTGGCCAATGTTGACCTTTTGGTCTACTTTCATCTCAAAATTAATAGGTGCTTAAATTCACAGACCTGATATGCAAATGGTCTTCAAATTTCAAGTCAATCGCATAAAAATTGACAATTTTAGAAACAATTTAAAAATTTGGCTTATTTTGGGTTGACCTTATGGCTTATGTTGACCTTTAGACCTATGACAACCTCAAAAGTAATAGGTGGTTGAATTCAATTACCTGATATGTAAATCCTGTTCAAATGTCAAGTCAATTGGATGAAATTGGAGGATTTTAGAAAATTTTGCTCAAATTGGCCTATTGGCCTATGTAGACCTTTTGATCGACTTTTACGAAAACTTTTTTTTTTTTAACGAAAAACGAATTTTACGAAACTTCAATGCGGGACCGTTACAGGGTAGGTAAGCCTGGTGTTGGATTAGTGATTAGGGTGGTGGCTTGGGATCCTAGGGTCCTGAGTTCAAGCCCCGTTGGCTGCTAAATTAATACACTAGTGGGTTGACTCAGCCCTTTATCTTTCCGAGGTCGGCGAAATGAGTACCAGTACACACTGGTAGAGGGGCACTGCATCAGCGACACAGTTGCGCTTCCAAGAAATGATAGCTACCCCGGCAGCTAAGCTGCCATATGCAAGAAGAAGAACAGGGAAGGTGACTTTAATCTCTGAAAATTTCAGAACGATCGGTTGAGCGGTTTGGGCTGGAGGTGAGCAGACAGACAAACAAAGAAATGGAGGTGATCAACATACTTGTCAAAAAAAAAAATTGCCAAGTAACAAACCGACCCAAATGTAATACCCTCTCCTTCGGTGAGGGTAACTACAAAGATGGTGTGCAGAGCACACTATTTGCAAAATCCATAAAGCAAGTTTGACCTTAAAAATAACTGGTGGTTGAATTCAGTTCCATGATATGCAAATACTCTTCAAATTTCAAGTCAATGGGGTGAAAATTGAGGATTTTACAAATTTCACATAAGTTGTTGATCTTTGGCCTATGTTGTCCTTCTGGTCCATGATGACCTCAAAAATAATTGGTCATTGAATGCACTGACTTGTTCAAAAATGCCCTGATATGCAAATCCGGCAGACGGGATTACAGTTTAACATCCATTTGAGAGACGGAGTCAATCATGAATCACCCAACATGCGAAACACTGGGGTTTATAGTTTACTAGCAAATACAATCCGTCGCTTCGCTGGCAGGGATGTGAAGGGGTGGGGGGAAGAAGAGTGAGGTAAGGGAGAGAGAAGGGAGAGAGAAGGGAGAGAGAAGGGAGAGAGAAGGGAGAGAGAAGGGAGAGAGAAGGGAGAGAGAAGGTAGAGAGAAGGTAGAGAGTATGGTGGAGAGAGAAGGTAGAGAGAAGGTAGAGAGAAGGGAGAGAGAAGGGAGAGAGAAGGGAGAGAGAAGGGAGAGAGAAGGGAGAGAGAAGGGAGACAGAAGGGAGAGAGAAGGGAGAGAGAAGGTAGAGAGAAGGTAGAGAGAAGGTAGAGAGTATGGTGGAGAGAGAAGGGAGAGAGAAGGGAGAGTATGGTGGAGAGAGAAGGGAGAGAGAAGGTAGAGAGAAGGTAGAGAGTATGGTGGAGAGAGAAGGTAGAGAGAAGGTAGAGAGAAGGGAGAGAGAAGGGAGAGAGAAGGGAGACAGAAGGGAGAGAGAAGGGAGAGAGAAGGGAGACAGAAGGGAGAGAGAAGGGAGAGAGAAGGTAGAGAGAAGGGAGAGAGAAGGGAGAGTATGGTGGAGAGAGAAGGGAGAGAGAAGGGAGAGTATGGTGGAGAGAGAAGGGAGAGAGAAAGGAGAGAGAAGGGAGACAGAAGGGAGAGAGAAGGGAGAGAGAAGATAGAGAGTATGGTGGAGAGTATTGTGGAGAGAGTGGGGTAGTGGGGAGGGGAAGGGGGTGTTCTGGACATGCGTTTTGAAAGGGGGACTTGAGGGAAAGCTGGGGTGGTGGGGATGAGGGGGGTGGTGGGGATGAGGGGATGGTGGGGATGAGGGGTGGTGGGGATG
Organism: Eptatretus burgeri; assembly: GCF_056783735.1. Lineage (NCBI taxonomy): Eukaryota > Metazoa > Chordata > Myxini > Myxiniformes > Myxinidae > Eptatretus > Eptatretus burgeri. The sequence continues at coordinate 43,663,808 of NC_140964.1, forward strand.
AGGGGGGTGATAGCATCCCACCCCCCTGTGTGCCCCCACCTTTGACCCACCAATCCCCTCATCCCACCCCCACCCTTCCCCACACACACACGGGGAGGGGAGGGGGTGGGGATGAGGGGGTGATAGCATCCCACCCCCCCATGTGCCCCCACCTTTGACCCACCACCCTCCTCCCCACCCTACCCCACACACATACACACACACACAAGGAGGGGAGGGGTGGGATGAGGGGGTGGGATGAGGAGGGGAGGGGTGGGATGAGGGGGTGGGATGAGGAGGGGAGGGGTGGGATGAGGGGTGGGATGAGGGGAGGATGGGATGACGGGGGTGGGATGAGGGGGTGGGATGAGGGGCAGTGGGATGAGGAGGGGGTGGGATGAGGGGGGGTGAGATGAGGGGGGGTGGGATGAGGGGTGGTGGGTCGTTGGGGGAGCCCACCTACCCCCCCTCCCTCCCCTTTACATCTCCTTTATTCTTTTCTTGTAATTCAAAATCATATATTTATAAGGAAAGCAAATATAATTAATCAAGATTGAAAATATGAAACATTTTTCTTTGGGTAAATATTCAGTTGCGAAAATGGACCATCTTTCCAAGCAGTCTGCTTCAGATGTCTTGTGATTTTGAAACTCGGATACCATATTCTGTTTTGAAACAAAGAGTGAAGAACAATTAAGGTATATAAAGATAATTATATTATGCTATTAATAAATAATAAATATAACATTTACCTCCAGAAGATGGAGTGTCATGTCAGATTCCTCCAGAAGATAAAGTTGTGCATTTGATTAATCCAGACAGGTGTTTAAACTGAAAAACAAAATAATAATAATAATGAGTCAAAGACACGCACGCACGCACACACACACACACACACACACACACACACACACACACACACACACACACACACACACACACACACACACACACACACACACACACACACACACACACGCACAAACACACATACACATATATACACATATATACACATATATACACACACGGAGACACAGACAGAGCGATAATTCCTCACCTTGGACTTGACTCATTCAAGGTCAGATGACGTGAGAGTAAATTCTTTCCAGTCAACAATAATATCATTCAGTTCATTTCAAAACGAATAAATGTCTTCAAGGAAATCAATCATTTTTATCCACTCATCGTGTAATTCAGATAATTCATTTTCAACATCAGTTATCAATGATGTTGTTATTGCGGACAACCTGTTAGAAAAAAAAACATACAATAATTATTGGTCGTATTGTGATTTAATTCTGTTTTAAACAATGAATTGGGTTGTGAAATCTCACCACACAAGTTGCTTATTTAAACCAACATGATGACGTCATGGGAGATTTCACAACAATGGTTTTTCCAGGGTGTGTCCCACATCAGAAATGGCCAGAATTTTTTGGCTTGGTTCGGGCGAGACGTTCTCAAGCATTCTGACTCATTTTAACACGAAAATGAAACATCTTGCTTTGAATGATTTTTTATAAAACCTACGTTTAAAAGCTGTTTTCAGATAAACTTTGTTCTGTTAGTGTTCTGATGATTTAAAATATAACCACGAGAGACATGGACACAGAATACTTCCTCATTTTCACAGCACGAACTGAAAACACTTAAAACAAAACTTCTCCATTTTACAAAACCGAATGAGGGATAAAGTGAATAAAGGTGATGAATGCAATATAAAAATTAAGTTATTCCCCAAAGTAGAACATGGACAAATATTCATTGGTTCGCTCTTTGAGTGGAATGAAAATATGAAAGGAAAGAAGTGCTTTAATCAGTGTCTCAATTTAACATTTGCTTGTATGGGAGGGAAGGGAATAGGTGGGGAGAAAATCAGTCTCCTATTTTGGGCTTTTGGGCCTTGAGTCAGAGAGTTTTTCCCTTTTTCTCCATTCATTTGAATGGCTGCCTCAGAACCCCATTTATCCTCTACTCAAATGTCGAAAATTGTCAATTTTTATCCAATTGACTTGAAATTTGAGGATTTGCACATTTGGTCATTGAATTCAACTACCAATTGATTTTGAGGTCAACATTGGCCAAAAGGACAACATAGGCAAAATTTCTAAAATTGTCAATTTTCATACAATTGACTTGAAATTTGAACAGGATTTTCATATCAGCTTATTGAATTCAACCACCAATTATTTTTGAGGTCAACATCAGCCAAATTTCTGAAATCCTCAATTTTCATCCGATTGCCTTGAAATTTGAACATGATTTTCATAAAAATGACCATCATGTGTCACGTGGTCTGGCAGCCATGTTGGATCCCAGGGTAAATCTTGGAAAATCTTCGTAGGAAAAAAACCGCTTCACCGATCAACTACTCATGAGAAATATGGTTTGATAAAGATGACATCATTGGTCACGTGGTCTGGCAGCCATATTGGATCAAAGAAAAAAAAAAACAAGAGTTGGCTCGCACCAAGTCCTTCTCAAGGTTGTGCAAGATATGTATTCTATGAATGCCATCTTGTTTCAATTCTGTATTGATGTCGATTTTTTAAACCTTTTTTTTAAATAAAAGAGGCATCGGCCATAAAGCTCGGTCAGGGTTCAAACTGCTGTCCTCCCACACTCAGAGAGAATGCTCGAACCATTATGCCACCGTATCTCGTCACTATCAAAAACAAAACAAAACAAAACAAAAAATTAAGTATATATAGGATACTGTGTAAGAAAAGTATATATAAACTACTGTGTAAGAAAAAGAAAGGTATGGACAAGCCGGGAGGGGACGATGGTTCGCGGACATTATTGAATAATGCCACGATAGGTACAATTGAGTTAGTGGAAGCTTTTGAGGAAGCCCGACTATAAAAACCTATCTCTTCCGTCAAAATTGACCAAATCAAATCGGATTTTTTTTTTTATATGTTGTACTTATGGACATTACGCACAGCTTCCAAGAAATGAAATTGCGAGAAAAAATCGAGAAAAAAAGTTCAAGTGGGCGTGGCTCCACCCACAAGGGGCGTGGGATGCCCCTCATACAAAAAGACAACTAGACCATGATATCTAGCTTGTGTCCAAGTTTCATCAAGATCGCATCAAACGTCACGGAGCTATGCTCTGGAGAGAGTCACAAACAGACAGACAGACAGACAGACACAACGGAAATAGTGGTCACTGCTGGCGCCCACGAACCAAAAATCAAGTTATCGACTTCGACTCACCGCTAAAGGTTGATGACTTCATCCAGTCTGAGCGATGTCCCATGAGTTGTTTAGATCGAGTATGGGTGAACACTGTCACAAGTTCAAAAAGAAGCAAGAAATGGCGTAACACCAGTGAGCCAATTCGGCGTTGTGTTCATGGAATAACACGATCCACTCGGTAACTTCGAGTGTTATTAATGACCAGTCCCCATGAGAATAATCTCCTCACCAAAAGGAGTTCCACGATAGTAACCCCACTGAAGATGTAGGGCCGTGAACAAGACACCTGGTACCACACTCTGTACGGTGTTGAGAGCAAAGTGCTGCTGAGGAAAGAGTCACCAACAGACAATAGTCCAGACACGTGGTGGCATGAAACTCTGCATGAACGCCTCACTGATGACAGGCCTGCGATTGCAGTTTAACTCCAGTGAAACTGAAGTCTGTGAGTCATTTCCACGACGGTGTAAATAGAGAGCCACCAGGTAGGAAATCGTGTTCACACTCACATTAGAGCCCCTCCTCTCCCCTCATCCCTCGAGGGGGAGTTACCGGAGCTCGTACTTGTGTCGGGCAAAATGATTGGCTGGAAACCAGATCAAAACCACGTCTTCACTACTGCCATTGGTTGGACAGGTAAATGTAAACAAAGTTCATGATGGAAAAAGTACACGACAAAGGGTTTTGAGGAATGGTGAGGATGTTGTTCAAGTCCTTATCCATCAAATCAGTGACTATCTTGCAAAAAATAATGCAGCAAAATTTGGGAGAATCTTAACTGTCATCACGTGAAACCAGGGTCGTGTTCAGATCGATTTCAGGTTGTTATTAATTTGTCCACTGACAACAAATTTTGCCCACTTACAACAGGCTACCAATTGGTGTAAGAAAGGGTGTAGGAGCTGAAATTTTTCATGCAAGTCCAAATGGAGGGGTAGTTCAAAATGTATGAAGGCCTTAAGGATTGGTCTTTTAATTTGGAAATGGGCTCCTGGCATGGATGTGCAAAAATGATGGTATTCATCGATTCACACGGCAGGTGTTTGTAGGGGGTGTGTGCTCAGTTAGCAAGTTTCGCGTCGAGCGCTCGCCAAGCGGCTTAAGCACCGAAGCAAGCACTCCATTCGAAACGGTTGCTAAGGAACGGCTTCGTTTTAATGAGGTAAAATCCTTCGCAGATTTTCCCGTCGATCAATGACGTAATTATTGCGTCCGCGCGCGTTCAAAAGGTATCTCCACAGGTAAACTGTATTTTGTTTTGTTGCGTTGTACTTACAGTACGTTGCACGACGACAATGCAATCAGCGCCGTTGACGTGCGGAAGTACGCGCGACGAATCGACAAGACGGAAGCGGCCGCTGCACGAGTTTCTGAGTTGCTTTGCAAACGTTGTGCTTTTGTCGGAGCGGCACGTTTATACGTGGAGCTCGTCAAGCATCAACCGACTCTTTTAATCCTGGTACGTTTAAAACGTGGAGCGTTCCATTGGAATGCAGATCCCATGAGATCGTATTACATCGTCTTGTTCAATGGTTTATAATTTTATCAACAAAAAGTTGACCATGTGCACGTGACAATTCGGCTCGCTCACTGTAGTACAGTACAGTACAGTACAGTACAGTACAAGACCATATGGCCTACCATACAACATCAGCAATTTTACCTTCATATCAATTTTCTTTTTTTCCCCCACCGATTAGGGCTTGAGACGTCAAATTATTGTTACACCTTTCAATGCTGGTCATATGGGCCTTTTACCCAGGGTGGGTGGTTGACACCAGTCCATGGAAATTTGGTGTTGCTGTACATTGGTTTAAGGCCTCATCTTCCTCCCTATTAATTTGCCACCATCAAACAAGGGAGTGAATGTGATGTGACAGACACATATCGAGATGTCCTTGTGAGTCAAAACTTGCAATAGGCCTTATTCAGATGACGTCACCGGTCACGTGACTGTGGCAGCTCCGCCATATTGAGTGGCAAGAAAGTATTACCGCGTCCATAACAACCGATAGTCTCCACTTCAACTACACCGTTATTTCCAAGCAAGCGATTTTTTTCTGCAAATGGGTAAGAGTTGTTGTGCCCCGGAATGCACTCAGCGATATACTAAAGGCTCTGGATGCTGTTTTACCGCTTTCCCGCCGAAGTAGACCGACGAAATCTTTGGATATCGGTTCTGAGAAGAGAAAAATGGCGACCTGGCGAACATGACTGGTTGTGTAGCCTTTATTTTGTCTCCGGTATGTAACTAATTTCCGATACGTTATTTCAGTAGTTGGTAATATGGAATAGGCAAAGCCAAGAAGCGAACGTAGAATTCTTCTTACATTCGCTTCTTAAATATATCAAATTAAACAGTCTTTTTGCTATGAAGAAAATAAATATTACCTAAACATTACCTTCACAACAACAACTACACTGCCTAGAACAGGATCTCATCTGAAAAAAAAAAATCCTCAACATTACCTTCACAACGACAACTACACCGCCTAGAACAGTATCTCATCTAAAAAAATTAATATAACCTCAACATTACCTTCACAACAACAACTACACCGCCTAGAACAGGATCTCATCTGAAAAAAAAAATCCTCAACATTACCTTCACAACGACAACTACACCGCCGAGAACAGGATCTCATCTAAAAAAAAATAATATTACCTCAACATTACCTTCACAACGACAACTACACCGCTGAGAACAGGATCTCATCTAAAAAAATTAATATTACCTCAACATTACCTTCACAACAACTACACCGCCTAGAACAGGATCTCATCTGAAAAAAAAAAATTTCCTCAACATTACCTTCACAACGACAACTACACCGCCGAGAACAGTATCTCATCTAAAAAAATTAATATTACCTCAACATTACCTTCACAACAACAACTACACCGCCGAGAACAGGATCTCATCTGAAGAAAAAAAAATTCCTCAACATTACCTTCACAACGCCAACTACACCGCCTAGAACAGTATCTCATCTAAAAAATTTTATATTACCTCAACATTATACCTCAACATTACCTTCACAACGACAACTACACCGCCTAGAACAGTATCTCATCTAAAAAAAAAATAATATTACCTCAACATTATACCTCAACATTACCTTCACAACAACAACTACACCGCCGAGAACAGGATCTCATCTGAAAAAAAAAATCCTCAACATTACCTTCACAATGACAACTATACCACCTAGAACAGTATCTCATCTAAAAAAATTAATATTACCTCAACATTTTACCTCAACATTACCTTCACAACAACAACTACACCGCCTAGAACAGGATCTCATCTGAAAAAAAAAATCCTCAACATTACCTTCACAATGACAACAACACCGCCGAGAACAGGATCTCATCTAAAAAAAATTAATATTACCTCAACATTACCTTCACAACGACAACTACACCACCTAGAACAGTATCTCATCTAAAAAAAATTAATATTACCTCAACATTATACCTCAACATTACCTTCACAACAACAACTACACCGCCTAGAACAGGATCTCATCTGAAAAAAAAAAATCCTCAACATTACCTTCACAATGACAACTACACCGCCGAGAACAGGATCTCATTTAAAAAAAATTAATATTACCTCAACATTACCTTCACAACGACAACTACACCGCTGAGAACAGGATCTCATCTAAAAAAATTAATATTACCTCAACATTACCTTCACAACAACTACACCGCCTAGAACAGGATCTCATCTGAAAAAAAAAAAATTTCCTCAACATTACCTTCACAACCACAACGACACCGCCTAGAACAGGATCTCATCTCAAAAAATAAATACTAGAAGCGAACGTAGAATTCTTCTTACATTCGCTTCTGACTTTACCTATAACTTGTTCACAACTGTATACGCAATTTCTGGTTACTTCAGCCTGGATTCGGGATCAGCGATCAAATAACGTAAATCACGATTAAAAATTATTTTTTGATGATGCGAGAGATATCTTTATTAAAATCAGTGGAGGAAATATACACCATGTCTGATATTTGGGTTTTTCTTGTCTCCGACGATGCCTTTGTCTCCCGGCATGCATCATTCCCCATGACAAAAACCGGAAACAAAAAAAAAAACCGGAAGCAAAAGGGTCATAGCCAACGACACAGATTCACAATTGCCAGGGGTATTGTGTTGTTGTTGTTGTTGTTGTTGTTGTTGTTGTTTCCTATTCTCTTATATGCACGCGTTAAGTATGAAGCTCACTGCGTTCGCTATTAAATAGCTCGTGGTTACAAAATATTGTCTGATTTGTATCATAAAAATGCGTTATATCCCTTGTTTTATTGACAGAATGAGATAGGCTAGATCGCCTTTCTAACAGCTGTCTAACGCACACAGTACTGAGTTGTTTCCTCGAAACTTGTCCTATTGCTATTACATCGCAGATTAAATTAAATAGTTTTTTTAAATAGCATTTTAGAAATTTGAAAAATAAAAATCAGTGTAACATTTTCACTACAGAAAATCACATCGATATGTATAATACATAAAAAAACTAGCACTTGGAAATATCCACAGCAGCGTGGCATTACACTGGATGTTTGTCATGGAAAAAATATAATGTATCTGTAAGCAAACTGACGAACGAAGATTTTCTACAAACTTAGCATTTAGACAAGAACTTCACTTGAAATTAACTTGTGGCAGCAGTCAGGTTAAAAAAGTGACGCTGGTTGCTGAACAAAACAAGCAACAACAAATACAATAATAGTGAAATGAAAGAAAACAGGCTTACCTTTGCCCTCACGATAATACAGTTCTTGTCAGCTTTCGTCGAGATTATGTCACTAACAAACCTGGCGACATAATACGAGTAAGCGTCCATACTCTTGAAGGCTTTCAGGCTGGCTTGAGTGTAAGGACTTGGCGTTTCAACAAGGTAAACATAGATGTCAGGGAAAACGATTTGAGGCCAAAATTTCCTTTCTGTTGTCCATTTGTCCTTTGAAATAATATAAGGATCTTCACTAAGACCACACAGCTTCAGTTTTTCGCAGTACCTCTTCTTAGAAATACCATCTAATCCGTGGAAATAGCCCAGAAGTTCGCGTGACACGTGTGTGGTAGCCATGATTTTTTGCCACTCAATATGGCGGAGCCTTACCTTGCACTGTGACGTCACTCGCTTAGTGCATAGGGTCAATTTGATGCAAAACACATGGTTTTGTTTAAAGTTATACATGGGGGGTGGGGGGGACCTTCTGAACACACCTTGGATCTAAACTGAGGAAAGCTGACAAAAATGCTGATAAACTAAATGGTGTTTGAAAGTTGCTGTCTTCTGCAGGCTATGGCTGAAACAGAAGTCTTCACAATGTGGCTCCAGGCCCAGGGCCTGAGAAGAGAAACGGTCCAAATCATGGTCACGGAGCTGGGCATCGAGAGCCAAGAGTTACTCAAAGCATGTACCGAGTCGGATTCTGTGACGGCGGAGCTCTTCTCTCTTGTTAAACAAAAGTTTCCTTTCGCAATGTATGCTGAACTGCTCAGCTTTGTGAGATCGTGTAGGGAACTGCGAGTTGTTAAACCTGCAGACTCTGCCCTCCTGAACATTTTGTCCTCGATGCTTAATAATGTGAGCCAGGAATTCTCAAGCTGTGCCCAGAAGCTGAACTTGCTGCAGCCTCCATGCACGTCTCATGAAATTGACAATGGGGACCTGGAAACGTCCAATGTAGGACATGGAGTTGGGATCAGAAACTTCTGCAGCTTCTCTATTAAAGAAGAGGACAAGTCCACACAACTTGGTATGAGATGTCATAGTTTTTTTTTATTTCTGTGAGATTGTTGTTTATTGTTATTTAATTGAACTCATCTTGAAATATTTTCAGTAAAATTTGATAAGAGCTTGAGGAAACGGGTGTTAACAAGGAAAACTACAGTGGGTGAAACAAAGGAGTAAAAGTGAGGTTTTGATGATGAGCAATTTTTAATCTTGAATTTAAGGCTGTTATGTAAATCGATTTATATGAAATCTGCATTAGTGTTGAGGTCCCGGAAGAAATGACAAAATAATCGTTTTTGAAGCTTAATGTTGTCTGTTTCGGCAAACGACAAATAATGCATTTTATCAACTAAAAGTTGATAGAATGTTTATGCTGCCATGGAAAACGAGGTTCAGCAAGTGTTTTGATCGTTAGTTCTTTGTCAGAGAAAAGGAAATGTCGATGGAAGGGGGATTGCAAAGTAAGGGACTATCGAAGGTCAAGGGTTGAAGACCAAAGGAAGTTGTGCCATTGATTGAGAGATTAACAAGAAAAAAAAGGCAGTTAGGTTAAAAAAGATAGAGAAGAGGACAACGAGGAGGAGCAGGGAAAGAAAGCAAGAAAACAAACAGGGAAAATGAAAACAAAAATTGAGATTTTTTTTTGTATTGCGTCAAGGCTTGTGGAAGAGCTAAAATACTGACTAGATCAGGACGCAATAGAACAAAAGGAACAGTAAAGAGAGGGTGGAAACGCCAACAGCGACTTGGACAAATAATGGGTGTGGGGAGGAATGAGGGTATGAGAGGGAACAAGCTGAATACAGAAGGAAAAACTGGAAATTTGAAAGGAGGTGGGCTTGGGGGTGGGAGGGTTAATGAGGGTAGAAAATATCATGGTTTTGGATGAGGGATGATCTGATATGATGGTGAGCAGCTGTCTCGAAGATGTGGAGGGAAGAATGAGATTGAAGAGAATGTGTAAGTTGGTTCTACAGGGAAAAATAAAGAAATGGGGAATAAATGAGTGGAGGTGAGCAGTGATTCTGGATTTAGGTAATTTCATGAGAATGGGTTTGATGGTGGACAGCATGCACCTTGCAGAAACCTGGGGGGGGAGGGAGGGGGGATTGGGGACAAAGCACGGAAAGACCAGAAAGGAGGCAGTCGAATACGGAGACCACCGACTTGTTCTTCATGGGAAAGTGATAGGTCGATAGACTCAGCTTCAGCATGGGAGATTCCAATTATCTTGAAGGCCTTGGTTTCCATGGTGTCAAGCTGAGCAAGATGAGAAGCAGGTGAGTCAGCCCAGAGGAGAGAGCAGTACTCCATCAAGTTGAGGATGAAGGCTTTGGAGAAGGATCGGAGTTCAGGTGAGCCAAGGAAAGACTTTGTATGATAGAGGATGCCCAGTCAGCAACTGGTTTTGGAGGCCAACTTTGAATTGTAGTCTGCCCAGGAAAGGTCATGGGTGAGAGTGAGGCAGAGGAGTTTGAATGACTGAATTTTTTCAAGAGGATTGTTAAGAAAGTAGATGGAACAAGTCTGAAGACGACAATGGTTCACAAGCGGAATTTGACGATGAAAATTGTTTCAGAAGTCAAGGATGAGATAATGTGATAATGTTTGACCAAGTTATAAAAATGATCAACATGATGTGGTACGAGTGACAGGTTATTAGCTGCAAAATGTCGAAAACCCGGTTTCGTTCAACAACTTTCAAAATTTGACCTTTGCATAACCTTTAAAGGTCACAAAACAATGTTGTGGACATTAAAATAAGGAAACAGGATACGTGCTATAGCTTATTGGAGTTAGTTCGTCGAAGAAGGTCGAAAACCTGGTTCGATTCCCACAACTTTGAAAATTTGACCTTTGTGAACTTTAAAGGTCATAGGTCAAGGATTATAACCTTTGGTGCAAAACTTTCTCTGGAACATTCCAGGAACAATATAACGTCATATAGACTATATGGCATTTCGCACTCTTCGGATTATCCTTACTTTGATGAAATCAGCGTAAAAACAAACTTGAAGCGGGCGCCATGGGCAAGGTGTTCGAGATAGAGCAAAATGGTTTCAAGACTTTAGGTGGGGAATGACCTCAAGATTATGCATAAAAAATATTGTCATCCTAGCTCTCAAAGTTTGGGCGGTCGTATGATTTTTATGTCAAAATTCGCAATTTTCTAAGTTTGTGACCTTGTGACCTTGACCTTGGGACGAAAATGAAAAATCGAGCTCTGTGGGGCTATGCAGGTGCCATTGGGCTAACCAATTACCGAAACCCCTGCCAGATTCGACAAACCCCTCGGAGAAGATGGATTTTTATGTCAAAATTCGCAATTTTCTAAGTTCGTGACTTTGTGCCCTTGACCTTGGGACGAAAATGAAAAATAGATCTCTGTAAGGCTATGCAGGTGCCATTGGTATAATTAAATACTGAAACCCCTGTCAGATTCGACAAACCCCTCGGAGAAGATGCAAATTGAAATCGGCTACCCCCTAAAAACATGTTTTTTGGGCGCGGCTCCGCCCATAGTGGGCGCACCACACCCATTCTCAGGAAAACACAACTAGATCATTATATAAACCTCCCACCAAAATTTTATCAGGATCGGATCAAAATCCACGGAGCTATGCTCGGGACAAACAGACAGACAGACAGACAGACAAGCCGGTAGGTGGACATGGGTAGTCGCCTACCCAACAGAACCTGACGCGATGGGCCCGTTCGATGGGGGAATGACCTGAGGATTAAGCACAAGAAAATTCATGATTCTTGCTTAAAGGGTTAATGCTGCAGATTGTTTTTTCGTTAAAATACCCCCACATTTAGAGGTTTTTCAGCCGTTGCTAGGCAACGGAGGGGTCCATAGCAACGGTTCTTTCTCACACATAACTAGGACATACCATGAACCTACCATACCAGTTTCATGTATATCTGACTCATAGTCTGAGATATAACCAACTTCGTTTTTTATTGTTTTTGACCAGGGTTCATTCAAAGTATATCTTCTCTGACAGTTTTCATAGGATCCGGCTGGAAATTTTTGACAATATGGCTGAATGTACTGCCCACAGTCGCTCATGGCCCGATTTTTGATTTTCGAAAAAATAATTTTTTTATGATTTTTCAAAAATTTCAAGTCCCGTTGCGAGGCAACGGTGGTGTCTATAGCAACGGTTCTCATTTGCACACAACTCGGTCATGGTATGAACCTACCAACCAAGTTTCATCGAAATCGCCATTGTATTAACGGAGCACTGGACCGAACAGACAGACAGACAGACCGACGGAAAAACTGGTAATAAGGGTAGAACAAATTTCAAAAAAAAAATTTTCGACTGGATCGACTACCCAACAGACAGACAAACATATCGACGGAAAAACTGATAATAAGGGTAGAACAAATTTCAAATTAAAAAAAAATATTTTTTTTTCTTTGACTGGATCGACTACCCAACAGACACACACCAATAACGAATATAGTGGTCACTTATTTTTTCGTGAAAATATATTTTCGTGAACCAATTGTTTGCCACACGGTCCTTCGGGAGAGAAGACAGTGAGAGTGTCAGATTTGTCTGGATTGAAAAGCACATTTCCAAGTGTTTGACCAGCTTGTGATTTTTGTCAAGGTCTAAGAGAGGGAAGAGGCTGCTGCCTGCTTATCTGAAGGATGGGTGGCATCATCAGTAAAGAGATAAAGAGTTTTCCATCACGTCAACGAGATCCTTGATGAACAATAGGAATAGGATTGGGCACAGAACACTGCCTTGGTGCATTCCAGTCTAAACAGGAAGAGGAGATGAAAGGATTCCATTGGGAAGCACACTTTGGCTACGAGGGTAGAGGAAGTCAGTAAGCGATAGGTGTAATTAGACTTTTGAGAGCAAGGCAGGATGCCAGACTGTAACGACAGCGTGAGATATGTCTGGAGAGATGGCGCTGATCTCATGTCTGACAATGAGGGCCTCTATCCATTGCTGGGTGAGTCGAAGCAGCATGCCCAAGGTAGAGTGACCTTGTCTGAATCAAAATTGGTGATCTGAGATGAGGCCATTGGAGAATTGGAAGGATTTCATATCAACTGCATTTGTGAATTAAGATTTGAAGAAAAAAAAAATCTTTCCATATTTCTCATCATACCACAACTGCTACGAGTTACTTTCATTGTGATTATTGGTGATTCATTGCATCCTTTAATTATGTCTGCATTTACATGAATTGTTCTAACTGTCGTAGGGGGTCAGCCAAGCGCTCTTAAGTGATAAGAGAATTAAAAAAAGGAAAAACGTTTGTGAAGCCTGTTGGGTGTTGATATGCTTAATTTGAAGAAAAAATAACTTTTTTTTTTTCTTTGTGCTTTTGGGTGAAGAAAAGGTGAAGCAAGAGGTGAAGAAAAATTGAACAGATATGTTGGGTGGAGTAGCTGGGCTATAAATTGAATAATCAAGTTGTTATGCCTGGTGTTGGCTTAATGATTAGGGTGGTGAGCTTTGGATCTGAGGGTCCTGAATTCAAATCCCACTTGGCTGTTGAATTAATACCAGGTGGGGTTGACTCTACCTGTCATCTTGAGGTCAGCAAAATGAGTGCTAGCTTGCTAGTGTCCTGTGTCGGAGTGGCAACCCATCCAGGATTGTGTCCAATAGCCAAGGAGACTGCTGAGGCAGCACCAATGCTCTGCACAGAGTATGGTCCCAATGGATGGGATGTTTCTTGACAGTCTTTCTGTTAATTCTCACATGGGTAAGACAATTAATTGTTTCATTGGTAAGGCAATTAAGGATAAGAAACAACCATCTCGTCTTCCACCTGTCTCCCAGATGTAGTTTATTTGAGAGAAAGTGCAGTTGATACAATGTGTAATGTTAGTGGAAGTGGTCAGAGTGGTGATGCATCCACTTGCATCAATCTGTTACATGGGGAAAGCTGTCTGAACGGTTGTGTGCATTTGAAGCCTTCTGGTCAAAACCCATTGGCTGGACAGTTGGCCTGACTCCACCCACAATTGTTATGCAAGCCAAAATATGTTTTCTGAAGTATCGTATTCATAATCGCCATGCCGTATAACTTTTCTGTTTGGTGTAAAACAACCTAAACGAATGTTAAAAGGATCATAAAATAGCTAAAGATTGGAGCCGATAAGAGTCATGGCCTTTGTGAAGGCGACAGGCCTCAGATTTCAGGTGTATCGGCCTCAGGTGTCAGCCGATGGGCCAGTGCAATTACCATCTATCCGCGTTATATAACCATGATGTATAATACATGCACTTAAGAGTGAATTTTTATAAGATAGGCCCACCCATGAACATTGATGTCTTCAGAAATTTTTCAAATTTTTATCCGAGGTTGTGTTTGGTCGAAAACTCAAAAAGCCAAATTTTTGATGTGATTGACCCATTCCCCGCCGGCTAGGCCACATCCAAAGTTTGGAGATTTTGACACCCTTGAAATTTTTTTCCATTTTCAAAGTTAACTATTTAGAATAACCATCAGTTGCCCAAGGAAATTCCTTTACAAACTTATTACATGGTTTGGGTACTAAAATATTTTGTACTAAAATATTTTGTACAAAAATCTATGGGATCTGGATGGTTATGGAGAGCGGCGCCACCTATAATCCCTTTCGGCAAACATTCACTTCAGATTTTCTCTGGCCATATTTTTAATAACCATCAAGGTCTCATTGATGTTATTGGTGCATAAGATAGTACAAGTACTGTACTATCCTAGGAAAGTAAAACATTCATGGGACCTTGGTGGTTATGGCAGTACAGGGGGTCTCAAGACCACTTCGGGCTATACGAAGCCCTTTTTCGAGCCACACCCACTCCCATAACCATCCTAATATTTTGAAACTATATTATCAAATGAAAGTTCCATATCTAAACTAACAAAACCAATAGTAAAATCCATGGGACCTTTTAAAAACAAAGAATAAAACAGGTCCAAATTTGCCTTGTTTGACAGATAATGTACATAGCGATGTACATATAATGTACACGACATGTACATGATCAGCCTCTATCACCAATTTACATCACTTGCTACAGAAGTCCACTATATTCCATTGCTGATTATATTTGAAACTGTAAAATATGTATGTATTACGAAATAAATGCTGTTTTGAGCAAATTTTGCCTTTTGTATACATTCTTTATCTTGAAACCACGTAGTTATGAGATGCAAGGTGATTTCTTTCATTTGTATTTGCTGCCTTACATGACTTTTTTCCCATCATGCCATTTGTAATTTCCTTTTCTTTGTCTTGGCAAGATGAAAGAACATGTAAAAAAGAAAACTGAATTTATATCCCCCCAATCCATATATATATATATATATATATATATATATATATATATATATATATATATATATATATATATATATATATATATATATATATATATATATATATATATATATATATATATATATATCTTCTTCTTCTTCTTCTTCTTCTTTCGGCTGCTCCCGTTAGGGGTCGCCACAGCGGATCATCCGTATGATCCGCATAGTGATTTGGCACATGTTTTACACCGGATGCCCTTCCTGACGCAACCCGGTCGCCTCTAACGACACAGGGATATGGTACACCTATTTTAACCGGGGTATACACCGGCCCAGAACACTGGTGCTCATTTCGCCGACCTCGGAAGGATGACAGGCTGAGTCAACCCCCTGGTGTATTAATTTAGTGGCCCAACGGGGCTTGAACTCAGGACCTTTTGGATCCCAAGCCGCTGCCATAACCACTGCGCCAACACCAGGCTCTATATACATACATATATATATATATATATATATATATATATATATATATATATATATATATATATATATATATATATATATATATATATATATATATATATATATATATATATATATATATATATATATATATATATATATATATATATATATATATCATACTGGTAAGTTACAATTTCCCACATTCGTCTACTTATAAATAGGTCAAAGGTTATCTGGGATTAGCAGTTTTGAAATCCAGCATCAATTCAATCCAAGATACCATGTGTTTACTGTCTGTTCCTGTGTGAAATCAGCATAGTTCTATCATTAGGTAATATAAATTTAGGTCATACTAATGCCATGGTGTCAGGCATAGCATGGCTGAGTTTACTTCATGTTTAGTTGATTTATTTATATTTTGGTTTGTTGAATAAAAGCCAGCAGAAAAATGGGGTGATTTGAACATCGCTTTCTGCTGTTCATGTTCAGTCCATTCTGAAAAGACATGGGCTAAATAAAATCTTATTGAAAAAAAAAATCCTTTTATTCATGCACCAATAAAAGTTTAAGCCTACTTCTCCAAACACATACTTTTGCTCAACAGTAAATGCATCTTTTTGTTTCAGGGTACATCACTCATCCATGGCATATAGATCATGCATTTTCTACAACAGAAATCATGGTATTTGCGGCCCATTTCTGCCAGGAAGAGCTCACTCGCTGACCAGTATAGCATCACTGAATTCTGGAGAATGGAGAGGCTGTCAAGGTTTCATTTCTTCATTTGTGTGGAAAGGAATTATTCATTTGGCCCAGTACACCAGAGATCGAAGAACACCCAATTTCAAAAGTTCTGTGCAAGATGCATCCACCAACAGTTATCAACAATCGATGCCAGCTGATCTTGCAAACTAAAGATTATGAAGATGCCAAGGCATACATCAAATGTTTAGCATAGAAAAAATGTGGACAGATTCCCATGGACCATCCTAAAAATACTGTCTGTTTCTTATAAACCATCCTACCCAAGAGTTACATAAATTGTATCGAAATATTTCATGGTTTTTCTTCAAACTTTTCAGGAAAATAAAAGATTCACATCGAGAAAACATTTTTCTACCTATCTCGGCCACATTCAAAACAGCATGGGGTTAAAGGAAACAAACAGATTTTTAGGATGGATGGCCCAAAATCAGATAAGACATTTAGTGAAAGTACTTTACTCTTGAATCAGCAATGGAATATAGTGGACTTCTGTAGCAAGTGATGGAAATTGGTGATAGAGGCAGACCATGTCCATATACCTGTACATTATATGTACATCAATATGTACATTATCTGTCAAACAAGGCAACTTTGGACCTGTTTTTTTCTTTGTTTTTAAAAGGTCCCATGGATTTTACTATTGGTTTTGTTAGTTTAGATATGGATCTTTCATTTGATAATATTACTTTCAAAATATCAGGATGGTTATGGGAGTGGGCGTGGCTCGAAAAAGGGCTTCGTATAGCCCGAAGTGGTCTTGAGACCGCCTTTACTGCCATAACCACCAAGGTCTCATGAATGTTTTACTTTCCTAGGATAGTACAGTACTTGTACTATCTTACGCACCAATAAAATCCATGGTACCTTGATAGTTATTAAAAATATGGCCAGAGAAAGTCTGAAGTGAATGTTTGCCGAAAGGGATTATCGGTGGCACCACTATCCATAACCATCCAGATCCCAAAGATTTTGTTCAAAATATTTTCGTACCCAAACCATAAAATAAGTTTGTAAAGGAATTTCCTTGGGCAACTGATGGTTATTCTAATTAATTCACTTTGAAAATGGAAAAAAAATTCAAGGGTGTCAAAATCTCCAAACTTTGGGTGTGGCCCAAACGGTGGGGAATGGGTCAATCACATCAAAAATTTGGCTTTCTGAGTTTTAGACCACACACAACTGAGGATAAAAAATTTGAAAAATATCTGAACACATCAATGTTCAAATGTTACCATTTTGGGCATATCTTATAAAAATTCACTCTTGAGCAGTGGCCATGTTTTCGCTTCAAGCACATAACCTGGGTTATTTTGTATTTACCCTGCACATGTGAAGTGAAAAGCGGGATTAAGCAACTGGTTCATGTCTGTTTGTCCATCTGTCAGTCCAATCAGTTTATGACTGAGAAACCCTTCTGAGATTGTCCGACCCTTCCTCCCACCCATGGTTCACTGAAGCTTGTGACAAGGTAGTTGTCCTGAAACAACTTACTTGCCTTTGCCTCAAGGAAAGCAAATCCAACTGAGGGTAATCTCAGTTCCATCCATAAAACTCGGAACAAGTTTGTGTCTACCCCCAGAAGAGCAAGAAAACAACATCTTTCTAATCTCAAGTCTGAACTCTCAAACCTCTCTCCCTCCTCCAAATCCTGGTGGTGTCTAAACAAATCTGTTTCTGGTGTATATTCCCCCTCCAGCCTCCCCCCAACCCCCTTACCTGAAATGGCCGTACTGCTGACACCGCACATGAAAAGGCTGAATGCCTAAACTCGGTGTTTGCATCGAAATCTTGTGTTTGAAACCCATCCCTTTCTGTACCCACCTTACCCAGTCGCACCCAGCTGTCCCTGGACTCTGTGTCGTTCTCTTCTGATAAAGTGGAGAGTTTGCTGTCAAACCTCGAATCAGATTCTGCAACCGGTCCAGACGGCATCAGCCCACGTGTCCTAAAAACCTGCTCCTCTGCTCTTGCTCACCCTCTCTCTGTTCTATTCACCCTCTCATTTGCTCAAGGTCATCTGCTTGGAAATCAGCAAACATTACTGCCCTGCATAAAAAAGGTGCAAAAACAGATTCCTGGAACTGCAGACCAATCAGCCTTCTCCAAATTATCAGCAAGGTTATGGAATCCATCATCGCTTCAGACATGAAATCCTTCCTCTTCTCCAATGGCTTGATTTCTGATCATCAATTTGGTTTCAGACCAGGCCACTCTACCCTGGATATGATGCTTCTGCTCTCCCAACAATGGATGGAGGTACTCGATGCCAGACATGAAATCAGAGCCACATCCGTAGACATATCGCGTGCTTTTGACACAGTCTGTCACCCTGCCCTGCTCACCAAACTCTCTTCCTCTGGTATCCAAGGCCATCTCCACTCATGGCTCGCAGGTTTCCTCTCCTGTCACAGTCAACGTGTGGCCCTAAATGGAGTTCTTTCATCCCCTCTTCCTGTCCAGCCTGGACTTTCTCAAGGCAGCGTTCTGGGCCTTGTTCTTTTTCTGGTTTTCATCAATGATCTCTCCGACTCTTTGGAAAATCCTCTTTATCTCTCTGCTGATGACTCCACTCTCTGCAGTACCATCTGTCATCCCTCAGACTGGCAAGCAGCAGCTTCTTCACTCTTTGCAGATCTGGATAAAATCACAAACTTGTCCAACACATGGAAACATGTCTTTCATTGTCCTTTCATTTCAAAAGAAGAAGTCTTTTCCTTGAAGCTTTTCGGTATCACTATCTGCCATGATCTTTCCTGGAGAGAGAGAGAGAGAGAGAGAGAGAGAGAGAGAGAGAGAGAGAGAGAGAGAGAGAGAGAGAGAGAGAGAGAGAGAGAGAGAGAGAGAGAGAGAGAGAGAGAGAGAGAGAGAGAGAGAGAGATAGAGATAGAGATAGAGATAGAGATAGAGATAGAGATAGAGATAGAGATAGAGATAGAGATAGAGATAGAGATATAGAGATATTGGGACCATACCCTGTGCAGAGCGTTGGTGCTTGCGAAAGCAGTCTCCTTGGCTATTGGGCACAATCCTGGACGGGTCACCACTCCAACACAGTATACCAGCATGCTGGCACTCATTTTTCCGACCCCGGAAGGATGACAGGCCGATCTTTCCTGGGAAAGACATTTCCAACCTGGCCTCCAAAGCCAGTCGCCGACTGGTAATCCTCCATCGTGCAAAGTCCCACCTCAGCCAACCTGAGCTCCTGACCACATACAAAGCTTTTGTCTGCAGCCTGATGGAGTACTGCTCTCCCCTCTGGGCTGGTGCTCCTGTCTCTCACCTTTCTCAGCTTCATGCTGTGGAAACCAAGGCATTTAGGATCATTGGTATCTCCCTCGGTGAGACTGAGTCTTTGGGCCTCTCACTCTCTCACCACAGGCAGGTTGGTGGTCTTTCTGTCTTCTACCGTCTCTTCTCCGGTCTTGCCACCCCTGCTCTGGCTGCGATTTGTCCCCCCCCCCTATATTTCCGCAGGGCGCTTAAGGTCCGCCAGCAAGTTTGAGCAAGCCATGCCCCGAAGGAGGAAACGGTTTTTCAGCGACGTCGGTCAGTGAGTGAGGAGAGTGGAGTTCAGGGAGAGCGCATGCACGAGACAGAGTTGAGTTGAGTTGAGGGAAGGAACGCACATGGGCTAGAAAGAACGTAGCT
>NC_140964.1:43688917-43716417 GCF_056783735.1 Eptatretus burgeri
AACTTGTACTTCTGTGAGTGTATTATAAAAAAAAAAATATAACTTTTCTCTTGGCCTATGCTGCAGGGATTTCAGGTACTATATTTGAATGTTTTAGTGTCCGTTTTGTTTGAATCCTTTCCATGAAAAATATTATCTGTCTGTGCTTTGATGTAGAGGATTTGGTGGTGGCAGGAAGTTTCCAAAGTGAAAATCCTTCAACATCCTTCGAAACTTTTCCCACCGACATCGTCAAGCAAGAGCTTTATAAACCTTATCATGAAGATTCTACAAATGTTGAACCTCCTGCAGCAGGTGAGTGCATCATACAACAGGAAAAAAAAAGTAAATGAATAAACCTAATGGATGTTAACACCGGTTAATATATACTGTAGAACTTGACTGTATTTGTGAATTTTGTTTCATGTAACTACAAAACTGAAAATAATTAACAAATCTATGCTTCTGGACCTTAAGAGACTCATGAGGGTTTTTGATTTGAAGTTGGGGGTGGGGTGGAAGGGGCACTTTGATAATTAATTCAACAAAGCGCTACTAATACATGACTTTTGAAATGATGTATTGATGGTGACGAGGCTTTTCACGCATGCTGTGTGTGTGTTTCCAGTGACTTGGTTCTGCTCGCTGGACACTTTTAACTTGCCATTGCTAGTTCGAATTATGTAATTCAAATAGTCTTTCAAACATAATTTTTAGCGTTTAGATGAAAGAATGGCAATTTAAAGATGGATAACCATAATTGTTCTGTTCCTGAATGCAAATCGGACTTGCGGGAATATTGGAAATATGATAAATATCCATGGATGAGAGGTGTTGAGTTCCTATAATTTCCTGTTAGTACAATTGAGTGGTAGCAGTGGGTATGGCGCACACGCGCACACGCGCACACACACACACACACACACACACACACACACACACACACACACACACACACACACACACACACACACGGACGCCTCTACTTTTACCAAGAGATGCAAAAATCGAGTATAATTGCCTCCGCCACCGACGGTGGACGGAGGTTATGTTTTCACCCCTGTCGATTTGTCTGTGTGCAGGATATCTCAAAAAGTAATGGGCGGATTCAAACCGAGACAATTCTAGTCTCTGTATGAAATATACGAGACAATTGTAATATCTGGATCCCGATCTTCAACAAAACTTCATAAATTCGTCCATGGCTTTTACAAAAAGTTTCAGACAGATTCAGATGAATTGTGGTGGACAGGTTGGGTGTGTGATAAGGATGAATAGACTCGATTTTGGTGAATATCTGAAACCAGATCCGGACACCAGAATTTCTTTTTAAATGTGATTCTTCACCATTGAGAGATGGGGCCAAAAACAACAGACGTACAGCATAATATTTCAAAAAGTTGTGGACGAGTTATGACAAAACGATGTGGATGAGTTGGTTAGGTCATAAGAATAAGCAGATTGGATTTTGGTTCAGGTCTGGATCCAGATCCAGATCCAGCCTATCAGTGGGATATAAAACGTCAACTGTTCAGTCTGACGGAGGTACGCGCTCAACTGAGTGCCATTGTAGTGACTGATATTCTTACTCTTACGGTCATTACCTCCGTCACTGAAGGTGTATGGATGGAGGTTATGTTTTTACCCCTATCTGTTTGTTGTCTGTGATATCTTGAAAGTTGTAAACAGACTAGGACGAAATTTGATGGAGAGTTTGGGTGTGTGACAAGGACAAAACTAGAAGGGCACTCGGTAGAACGCATACCTCTGCAACGTAATTCCTCATCTATGAGAACATATCGGGCCCAATATATATTTGAAATATCATGCTATATATCCTTTTTGGCCCTATCTCTCAATGGTGAAGAATCACTTTGAATATTAAATAATTATTGGATCCAGATCCAGATTCAGATCTTCACTTCCTTGTCACACACCCAAAGTATCCACCAAGTTTTGTCCGAATCCATCCACAACTTTTTGAGATATCGTGCTATACATCATTTTTGGCCCTATCTCTCAATGGTGAAGAATCACTTAAATTCTAGTAGTCTGATGTGGATCTGGATGTTCACCAAAATCTAATCAGTTCATCCATGTCACGCACCCAACCTGCCCACCAAATTTCATCTTGGTCGGTCCACAACTTCTTGAGATATCCTGTATACATACAAACAAATCGACAGAGAGGGGTGAAAACAAAACCTCCTTCACCTTTGATGGTGGAGGTCATGATTAGATTTTGGTGAATATCTGGATCCATATACTAGAATTCTAAAGTGATTCTTAATCATTGATAAATAGGGCCAAAAACGACATACATATCGCGATATCTCAAAAGGTTATGGACAGAGTATGAGAGAACTTGGTGGATGAGTTAGATGTGTCAAAAAGATCAATTGATTAAATTTTGATGAAGATTCAGATCCAAGAAGTTTTTCAAGTGATTCTTTGCTATTGAGTGATAGGACTGAAAATGATAAACTGTTAGGAATCTGGAAACCATTCGGATTCACACATACAGCAGTCCCATAGTTCAGTTATCTCGTTAAGTATATGTGGATAGTTAGAATCCCTCCCCTATGTCTAATGGGTTAATTTCATGTGTGCGCTGTGGGTTTCTTTTATAATCAGGTTTTTTACATCTTTAAATCCACCAACGCCAACAAAATCCTCACACCACTCCTCCTCCCACTCTGCGGGCGAACAAGCGCTTCACCCGCCCAACTTTCACTTCACACCACGGTGCCATAACGCACGTGTTTCTGACTACGGACGTGGGCGGAGCCCCCTCGCCTCGGAGCTCTGACTCCGCCCCATCAAAGAAGAATGTCTCCCCTCTCGACGCTGGGGAAGGCAAAAGAGTCTCTTTTGGGGGAGGAGCACCGGGGGGGGGGTGGGGGGGAGACGGCCTAACAACTGCCTCATATCGCGGTCGTCCTCGCCACCGAACCCGGCACCACAACAATACAACACTATGTCACAAAGTTATGGACGGATTCAGACGAGACTTGGTGGACAGGTTGGGATGTATGACAAGGACAAAGCCATTCGATTTTGCTGAAGATCACAATCCGGATACGAGAATTTTAAATTGTTTCTTCACCATTGAGAGATCGGGCCAAAAACGGCATGATATAAGAAAAATTGTGGACGTGTTATGACAAAACGATATGGATGTCGAGTTGGTTAGGTGACAAGCCGATTCAATTTCCGTTCAAGTCCAGATGGAGATCTGGCCTGTCATTGGGATACAAAACGTAAACTGTTCAGCATGGCGGAGGTATGTGCTCTACCGATCTTGCCGTTCTAATTTGGTAATTATATGTTAGACTGGTATTTTGCAGCATTTGTGAGGACTGGCAAATCGGATGCTGTTGAGACTGACTGAGAGACACTTTAGCAGGGTTATGCAGTCAGCAACAGAACTGGTGCTTCATCTGGCTATGAATTTGACTTTTGTAGGACCAGTATAATGGATACCATGCCCAATCTTCTGTCTTCATATGCAGCACGTGGCTGCTGGGTATCATCATTGGCTAAGTGCACGGCTGTGCCACTGATGCAATGTCCCCTGCTGGTTAGGGCAGGAATTTGGAATCTGACCATGGTGCTGGCAATAGCTCATCTGCCCTTAGCAAAGGACACTGTGCACCGTGGGATCTTTGCTGCA
Organism: Eptatretus burgeri; assembly: GCF_056783735.1. Taxonomy (NCBI): domain Eukaryota; kingdom Metazoa; phylum Chordata; class Myxini; order Myxiniformes; family Myxinidae; genus Eptatretus; species Eptatretus burgeri. The sequence continues at coordinate 43,692,570 of NC_140964.1, forward strand.
GACGAGGCACCCGTTTGATGTCCATCCGAGGGACGACACACACACACACACACACACACACACACACACACACACACACACACACACACACACACACACACACACACACTGATGAATCACCCTGCCTGTGAAACACCGGCATAACAGTTTATAGCTGGGCCGAGATTTGAACCCAGTCTGGAGATATTCGAGGTAAGTGTGCGTATGTCTAGGCCATCTTGCCAGCCACCTTGTCCAATAAGCATCAGAATTTGGGCCTGAAGTTGTGATAACCCAGAGAGTGGTGTAACTGTTGAAATAACGAGCATATCTACACAATACAAACTACTCTATTCAGAAGATGTTGAGAAGAGGATCATGCAAGATGGAAACAATGGGTAAGGGAAGTGAACAATGCCGCCGCTTCACTCAAACAGACCACCATGCCATGCCAGCTTGTCACACTGCCAAGAGATGCCACACACACACACACACACACACACACACACACACACACACACACACACACACACACACACACACACACACACACACACACACACACACACACACACACACACTCTCACAACTCACATCTGCTAGTTCACAAATTATACAACCAAAATCAGCATGCATTACCATTACACCATCCAGGGAACCCAGGGTGTGCTTCCTTCCCCTGAATTTCTGGAACTATATGAGCAGGAAAATGTTAATCCATAAAATACCAAAATCACGCCAAATGCGATATGGAAATGAGTAGACCGATGATTATGATGCGTTAAAGGACTAACACTGAAAAACTCCCTGCTTACGTGGCTGGAAATGGTTTTTGAAGTGGATATAAAATGTCTGCCATGTGCCAGAGCTGAAACATGAGTCTGAGGAAGTCTGTGTATCACAATTAAAAGTTATTGAGTCTTTGCTTTCCTGTTTGTTTGAACTCAGTGGAGTCGTACCGAATGGAGTTTTTTTTTGGTTGGCTGTGCCTCAATTTCTTCTGAACAATGGCTAATCCTTCAAGAGGGGGTTACGTAGGAGAGTTCCTTCTGTTCTTTTCTCGCCCATCCACGAGCCTCAACTTTGTACACAACAAAATTCCAATACTGCCACATCGAATATTTTTTTCCACATACATGGGCCATTCAAGAAAATGCAAATAAGATGTAATTGTCCAAGACACCAATGTTATTTTTTTGTTCAATATACAAGTATAATTAGTGAGAAAATATATCTTTTATTGATTATATACACCTCGTTCGGCTTTTTTTGACATGTCTTCATAATTCTGAGCATCATGCTTGTAGAACGCCTCACTTCTACCTCTGTGAGTGTATTATACAGAAAAAAATAGGACCACCTGTCCTAAGGCTCACCTGGATCAGGAGCAACAGTCATTCAGACCCCCCCCCCCCCAAGACCCTGAATTTTGTTAATGCCATGAACCAACTTTGGAACGAGGGTGATGAAAGTTTGTGGTCTAGTTTCATTGAAATTGTGTGTGTACTTCAGAGAAGAGAACAAATACCTATTTGGGGGGGGGGTCAAACACCCCCACCCCCCTCCCCCGCACAACTCCTCAATGAGCGCAGATTTTGATGTGGTCGATAAACTTTGCACATCATAGGTGATGAAGGTTGTGGTTAGGTTTCATTGAAATCATGTGTGTAGTTTCCGAGAAGAGAGGAAATACTTATATTGGGGGGGGGGGGTGAGGGGTCAACGCCCCCTGTGAACCCCCTTGATGAGTGCAGATTTTTATGCAGACGATAAACTTTGGTACATCATGGTTGATGAAGGTTGTGGTCAAGTTTCATCAAAATTGTGTATGTAGTTTCAGAGGAGACAGCAAATACCTATTTGGGGTGGTGGGGGTGGTGGTCAAAAAGTCTCTGTGGACCCCCTTAATGAGCGCAGGCTTTGATGTAGTCGATACACTTTGGTACAGCACACGTGTTGAAGGCTGTAGTCACTTTTCATTGAAATTGTTTGTGTAGTTTTGGAGAAGAGAGGAAATACCTATTTTTTTGGGGGGGGGGGTTGGTCAAAAAGTCTCTGGAGACCCCCATAATGAGCGCAGGCTTTGATGCGATCAATATAACCTTCGTTGGGCATCAGATATGAAGCTTGTGGCCAACTTATGGACATCGCATAAGCTCACCTGACTAAAGTCCAGGTGAGCGAAAAACTATTCTCTTGGCCAATGCTGCTGCATGGATTTCAGGTACTACATTTGAATGTTTTAGTGTCCATTTTGTTTTTAATCTATGAAAAATATTTTGAAGTTTTCTGCCTGTGCTTTGCAGAGGATTTGATGGTGGCAGGAAGTTTCCAAAGTGAAAATCCTTCAACATCCTTCAAAACGTTTCCCACTCGCATTGGCAAGCAAGAGCTTTATAAACCATACAATGAAGATTCTACAAATGTTGAACCTCCTGCAGCAGGTAAGTGCATTATTCAGGAGAAAAAAAACAAAACATAATCCTCATGGATGTTAGGGCCCTGTCACACCTTGACGTTTTAGCCAGCGTATGGCAACGTATCTAAAACGCTGGCGTATGCTGAACTATTGATGTTTTTTTCAGTTTTGGGCGTATAATAACGTATTGGACGTATGCATAACGTATTAGTAACGTACACAGAACATTTCAATAACTTATAGATAATTTATACCAACGAATGCTTAGCGTGTTGTCGGCGTTCACAACCTATGCCCAACGATAGTCTAACTTATGCATAGCGCGGCAGCGTATCGCCGACAATCACGTGGCGTAGCCTATTAATAGGCTGCCGCTCAACGATTTAAATCATAACCGCACGAGAAATCGAAGTGTCAACATCACCGTCATGCCGAAGAAAAAAAAAACCATGGAGTCTGGAACACTGATGGGTTCCTCCTGTGAAGCCCATTTTTATATACCAATTCCCCTAAACGCTGCCAATACGCCATTATACGGTAGCTGTAAGTTAGTAACACTTTCAGTAAGTTCTGTGGTCGTTCGGAAGACGTCAAATACGTCTACATACGTCAATATGCGTTGGAGATACGTTACACATAGGTTCAAAGCACGTTACAAATAAGTTTCGGGTACGCTAAACATTACCTCGACGTGTTTCGACTTATGAGTAACTTACAAGTAACGTGTGTTGACGTGTGTCAATGATCGCATAACGTGCCTACAACTTATGGCCAGCGTATGCGGAACGTGTGAGTCACGAGGGTTTTTTATTTTGAAGTTGGAGGTGGAGGTAGTAGGGGCACTGTGATAATTCAACAGCACTGCTAATACGCTACTTTCAAAATCATGTGTGAATGCTAACGAGGCCCTTTGCACAAGCCCTGTGTACGTTTTCAGTGACACTCGATTCTGCTCGCCTGGCACTTTTAACCTGCCGTTGCTTGTGCAAATTCTCCGATTGAAATGGTCTTCAAAACATAATTTTCAGCATTTCGATGAAAGAGTGGCAATTTAAAAATGGTTAACCATAATTGCTCTGTTTCTGAATGCACATTGGATTCACGGAAATAAAGTAAATACACGTAATAGCCATGGATGAGAGGCGTCGTGTTCCTATAATTTCCTGTTCATACAAGTGAGTGGCGGCAGTGTGTACAACACACATACATACACACACAGTCGCTTCTCCTTTACAAATCGATGCAAAAATCGAGTTTAATTTCTCTTATGACCCTCGCACCAAACAATATATATATATATATATATATATATATATATATATATATATATATATATATATATATATATATTTAGAATGACACTCACAGCCCATACAGCTCCCATTCCCACCCATACATGATCAAGAGTAAATATCTTTAAACTTATCCTGTGTACAGACAAGTCCCACATATGACCAATGTTAAAATGAGGTAATCCTGCAACATTCAATGTCCACTCACTGGCATCGATAGTCAAATGTTTGGGTATAACACCCCGGTCTACGAACCTTTGGGACTTGCACCGATCCACGCGGCTTCGGGAGTTTGCAGTACAGGGAGCTGCAAGCTATCAGCTTTTTTCGACGAGTTCAGAAAGATCTCCAACTCTTTCATTGTTCAGATGCACACCCCTTTCCGCCGGTACATTTCTAGGAATTTTCAGCTTATTTTCGAAGCTTTGTGAGCCATTTTAGGTCAGACTCCTTTTCTCACACACATGCTATATGCTTGGCTGCCCTGCTGATCCCTGTTGCTAGGGAGTTCTCCGCATGTGTGCTGAGCATTCTGGGGTGGATTACTTCATTTTGAGAAGTCATAAATTGAGTCAAAATTTTGGAAATAACCTAATTGGTAGAATTCCAGCAGGTTTTTATTTATTTATTGATTGATTTTCATGAAAGAAGCACTGTAATTTATTTTATTTATTTCAGAAGTGGGAAAAAAAGTTCAAGATTTTACTGAAAGGTATCCTGATAATGGTAATTTACAGCACTTTTTGTTTGAGAATCATGAGGGAGGCATTCAAAATTTGGCCAAGGTGGTGTCTGGCAATGGTATCGTCTTTCAATACTAGTACGTGCCCGTAAAAAAAAATATATTAATGAATAAATATTCAAACCGAGAGCAAGAAACAACCACACCGTTTTTTTGCTCTCGCGTACCCATACGTGCGTGGCCCGGAAGTTCGCATATCACAGTTACGATTATTCACAATTTAGTTTTAATACCCAATTATTCAATTAGCGCCAATGTATTTCACCTTTTCGCAATGTTGTGGCAAGGAAAAACAAAAAGAGAAGGGAAGAGAGAGAGAGAAAAAAATTACTTCCTGGTTCGGAGCATACCAGCACTCTGATGTTCCCGAAATTTATGCACCATCTAATATGAAAACGATCATAACATGGGGCATTGTGTTTATCTATAAATGCGCATAAAAAATCGAGAAATTATTAGAATACACGAAGTCATCACTCTCCGGAAGCCCGTACGTTGTAACCTGTAATGGGGAACGTGGCTGAGCTTCCCTTCACCATCGGCCACGCCCACGCAACAACGTGTCTTGTCATTAGTTTGGTAAATAAATGGCCATAACTTGGGAAGCACTTGTCCGATTAATATCAAACCTTGAAAAGGCACATCCTCAGGTCCCCAGCAATATATCTGGCAAGTTTCAATTAGATCGGACCAGTGGTTGTCGAGAAACAGCGGTCACACACACACACACACACACACACACACGCACACACACGCACACACACACGCACACACACACTGCTGGAATTATAGATTATAGATATATGACAGACAATATTAAGACTGATAATAAGACTGAATTTCAATAAGGCCTAGACGCCCGAGAGGTATGCACACTCTTCTCAAAATATACATAATTATGAATGGCCCTCATTCCAAGGGGCACAAATTTATTTGTAATAAAAGAACAATTAAAATATTGATCATGTATATTAATGATAAAGTGATAGTGACAGGGTAACATCGATTCCGGTAGATATGCTTAACATTTTGAACTGCAAAAGTGAGACTTTGTCTGGAGATTAATTCGTTTATTTTTCTCGCTCTCCTCTCTTTCAAATCCAGATTTTTAATCTTGGCCATGTTACGAGAAATTATTTGGGAGGAGAAGGATGACTTTATTTTAGTACCCACGTACTTGGAGCAAAAAGCTGGGTTAAGCAATTGGTTCATGTCCATCCGTCCGTCCATCTTATTAGTTTATGATAGTTTATGATCGAGTCACAGCTTACCGGTATTTAAATTGAAAGTTACATTTTGAATACAAATCAGAACTTTAATGGAAAGACAAGCGTTTCGTTTTTACTGTGCATTGGCTCTGAATTTGTCCTGATCACACATGTACAGAGAGGAGTGAGATAATTTTACTCTGTCTTCCTGCCTGGCAGTCAAATAAATTGAAAAATCATTCCAAACAGGAAACATTGTTTTGAAGGACAGCATGAAGGATACATAAAACAGGCATGAATAAATAATATAACATGTTAGATAGGGTGGTATAAAATAGACACTGGGGAAAACGGTGGTAAAACCCGCAATTAGTTTTATTTAGGTCAAGTCAGGTATGGGAGCATGTGCCAGAACAGCGCGTCGCTGCGTCCACTTTCTGCCGGTACTCCAGGGGCCTCCGTCTGGCCATCCCCCAGGCAGATGCCAGGCCCATCCCCATCTCCTTGAGATGATGGTCAACCTGCTGCAACCATGAGGCACGTGGTCGGCCCACTGGCCTCCTCCACTCATGAGACTCCGTCGCTGAGAGAATCTGGTGAGCAGGATCAGAGTCAGGAAAACGAGCCACATGTCCATACAGCCGCAACTGACGCTCACAGACTATGCAGGTAACAAATCTCATCCGAGTCGCTCTCAGCAACCGCTCGTTGGACACAAAATCCGACCAGCGATAGCCAAGGATTCTCCGAAGAGACCTGGTACCAAAGGAATTAAGTCTCCGTCTCAGATCCTTGGTCAGAGTCCAAGTCTCGCACCCATAGAGCAAGACTGGAAGTACCAAGGACCTGAAGACTCGGACTTTCGTCCTCCCGCACAGGTACCGGCAGCGCCACACCCCATGATCCAGTGAATCCATGACTCCCCAGGCCCGACCCAGACGTCTCTTGACCTCTGACTCGCAGCCAGCAGAGACATCAATATCACTGCCAAGGTAAGTGAATCTCTCCACGACCTCAACATCCTCACCACAAACAGACACAGACAGGACAGCAGCATCCAAGATGTCACCGAAAGCCTGGATCTTAGTTTTGACCCAAGAAACCCGTAATCCCAACGGCTCCGACTCCTCATTCAGCACCTCAAGGGCCCCCAAGAGGATGTCTAAAGTCTCCGCAAAGATGACTGCATCATCTGCAAAATCAAGGTCCGAGATCTTGACATTCCCAAACGATGCACCGCAACTTGATCTCTCCGACATCCTCCCTAAAAGCCAGTCCATACAAGTGCTGAAAAGTGTGGGGGCAAGTACACACCCCTGACGAACTCCAGTAACAACTGGAAATAAGTCAGAGATGGTACCACCACACTTCACAGCACTCTCAGTACCAGAGTAGAGTTCAGACATCAGATCGATCAGTTTTGGTGGCACCCCACGAAGACCAAGAATCCTCCAGAGGACATCCCGATTCACTGAATCGAATGCTTTACAGAGATCAACATAGGCTGCAAGCAGCCCCTGCCGAAACTCACGTCTGCATTCGGTGAGGACACGAAGTGCAAGGATACGGTCAATCGTTGACCTCTTTGGTGTAAAGCCTGACTGCTCTGGACGTTGGTGCTCAAGCAGATGGTGGCGAACCCTATCAAGAATTATCCGAGCAAAGACCTTGCCCGGCACTGAGAGCAGCGTCACCCCTCGGTAGTTGTTGCAGTCTTGGCGATCACCCTTCCCTTTCCAGAGAGGGACAACAAGGCCCCTCTTCCAGTCAGTTGGGATGATGCCTGTGTTCCAGGCAGAGCACAAAACTGCATGCAACGACACGAGTGCAGCATTTCCACCAGCCTTGAGAAGTTCGGCATGGATGCCACAGATCCCTGGAGCTTTGCCCCATTTCAATTGGTTCACCGCAGCCCGTGTTTCCACAAGCGAAGGTGGACTACAGTTGATTCGTGGGTCAGAAACAGGGATTGTAACACCCTTGACGTCCAACTCGACAGCTGGGGGATCAGCCTGGTACAACCGCTCAAAGTAACCGGCCCAGCGAGCCTTCACTTCAGACTCCTCTGTCAAGAGCCTACCACTCTCTGCTCGAACTGTAGTGCTCCGAGGGATGGGCTTGGATGAACGTAATGCGCGAATTCCCCTGTAAGCGGGATGAGAATCACCTGTCCACAGGTGATGCTCTACCCCCTCACAGATTCCTCGCACATCGGCCTCCTTGTCCACCCTCAGTGCACGTACAGTTTTACGCCTCAGCTCCCTGAACAGCTCAGCTCTGCCATTCAGCCTGGCCCTGCGACTCTGGTCAATGGTATCCAGTGTCCCTTGAGAGACAAAATTCTTCTTTGCCCTGCGGTGAGCTCCAAGGCATCCACCGGCAACATCAAGGACGGTGGTCTTGAAGGCGCTCCACAACTCTTCAGGACCCCCCAAAGCACCCAGACCCCCAAGTGTCCACTCAGCCTGTTCGCAAACTCCTCAGCTACTCTCTCATCCCTGAGCTTGGCAACATCCAGCCTAGGCTGGGATGGTACCATTCTCCAGGATTTAAGGTGCAGCTTTAGAGTTGCTACAACAAGCCTGTGGTCAGTATTGAGGAACTGAGCACTCCGGTAGACCCTGCAGTTCTGGATCATCCTCCAACGACCGTCAATGAGGACATGGTCAATCTCCTTTGCCACACCGCCAGCGTTGGAATACCAAGTCCAGCTTGTGGGCGCTGAAACCATGAACCAGCCACCCTAAGTCCATGACTTCTTGCAAAGTCAAGGAACTTAGTGATATTCTGGTTCATAGTTCCTGACCCATGGGGACCAACACACACCTCATAACCATCCCTATCAGTTCCAGTCGATGCATTGAAATCCCCCAAGACTAGAAGTGTATCTCGTCTGGGGCACTGATCAACCACAGACTCGAGTGTGGCGTAGAATGCATCCTTCACGGTGAGATCACTCGCCTCATTCGGAGCATAAACAGAGACCAGGGAAATGACACCTAAGGAGTGACGAATCCTTAATCTCATAATACGCTCGTTGACCAGTGTTACCTCAATTATCATTGGGGTCAGCTTATTGGACACAGCTACAGCAACTCCTTGGGTATGGTAACCATCAGAGCGACCAGACCAATAGTAGGTGTAACCACCCACCATTATCTCACCGCAATCCGGTCTCCGAACCTCAGAGAGAGCTGCAATCCCGATGTCCAAACGCTTGAGCTCAGATGATAACAGAGACAGGTGATCATCCTCTCTTAGGGATAGGACATTCCAGGCACCCACCCGAAGGGACCGCCTCAGGTTAACCCAAGGAGACCGCCGTCTGGTGGACGACACCTCAGCACCACTCCGACACACTCTCCCGCAATCTGACCCAGGGATGTTACCCCGTGGTTTCCCTCCTATCATCAAAGATTGGGGGTCCCGAAGGCTTTGCCCCAATCCCGTCATCCGGTGAGCTGCCCTGCGAAGGGAAGCTGCACAGGAGGTACTCCCACGGAGTGGGTTTTCAGATTTTTTTGCGTTTTTGCGGAATGAAGGGTTTTACGGTGGCCGGAGTGCAAATCCTGCCACCAACCTCCTAATAAGAAGTAACCCAACTGCAGGAGGACGTTCGCAGACACAGTTGGGCATTAAATATGGATGGCCGTTGGCTCACAAGGAGCTCCTCCGCCCTTTGACAGGTTTTGTTTTTAATCCTGCTGGGTGTCCATATCCAAACACCCTCCTCACCAGAAAACCTGGTGGGGGAGACGGTTTAGTCGCCGACAACCCGACCATGGAACAGGTTAGTACAGGTTTACATGGTACCTGTATCAAGTACCATGTAAACACATCGAACCTGATCTGACCAATTTTATTTATATGCCTTTAAACCTTTATTTCAATTTCATTATATACTTGAAGACTGTATAAAACATGATCGCCTTCATAATACATCCAAGAACCATGCAATATATTGATATATTGATATATGTATATAGCATTAGATGATATGGCATGTTTTTTGAGGTAAAGGGGAGGTGGCCATTATGGGTTTCTACTATGTGTTGAGATCAGGGTATCCGTGCTGATTGAGATCAAGCAGTGTCCACACATATGATCTTGGTAGAGAAGAGCTTTAATTCACATCAAGCATGTATAAGTATCAAGTATGTAAAGATCACATCAAGCATGTAAAAAGTATCCAAACTTAATTTTTCGTGCGTAAACAAATGAAGCTAGGGAGGCGTGGTTTGGTGCACGTATGTAGGCGATCCTAATTCGTATGCGTGAATATTTTCCCGCCTGTAGAAGCTGTCAGTCGCCGAGAGACCGCCGATGAGTGAGGAAGTGTAAGTGAGCGCCGTCGGATTTTTCGTTTTTGACAAAATGACGGAAAAACTTGAACAACACTACTGCATCAAATTTTGTGTAAAGCTTGGCGATTCCCAAGTGGAAACGATCCGCAAGATTCAACAGGCCTTCGGGAGCGAAGCAATGGGCACCACACAGATAAAAGTGGTACAACCACTTCAAAGATGGTCGCACATCAGTGGAAAGTGAAGCACGTTCTGGTAGGCCCTCAACATCCCGAAATGAGATCGTCATTGACCAAGTGAGGACCCTGCTGATGCAGGATCGTCGAATCACGATCAGAGAACTTGCAGACGAGGCGGGCGTCAGCATTGGATCCGTTCATTCCATTGTGACTGAGGATTTGGGCTTAAGGAGAATCTCAGCGAAGTTCGTGCCAAAGCTGCTAATGATCGAACAGAAGCAACTCCATTTGGAGATGGACAGGACATGCTGGAAACTGTGAACAGCGATCCCAACTTCTTCAACACAGTGATCACTGGCGATGAGACCACAGTGATCCGTCATTTTGTCAAAAACGAAAATCCGACGGCGCTCACTTACACTTCCTCACTCATTGGCGGTCTGTCGGCGACTGACAGCTTCTGCAGGCGGGAAATATTCACGTATCCGAAATAGGATCTCCTACATACGTGCACCAAACCATGCCTCCTTAGCTTCATTTGTTTATGCACGAAAAATTAAAGTTGGATACTTTTTGAACACACCTTGTACATGGAGAGAGACAGAGAGACACAGAATACCCACAGTAGTCCAGCTCAATCTAACTCTGGCTAGCTTAGCATTTTGGCTTGCCTTGTATACAATTTGCCCTGCCCTTTGTGGGGCCATCTGTTTTCATGATTTACCCAGCTTCCATCAGGTTTCTATTGAGATTCTATTCCCAGAGATCATTTTCCTTTGAGGTGAAAAAGCCTGGTACTGGTTTCCTCCCTTTGGGCTGACAAAAGTATTTTTCTTCCATTAACAGGAAGGTCTGTTTCTGGTTATTGTTCGGCTAAGAAAATCTAGGGTGACAGGAAGGTTATTCTCACTGCATTTCACCCTTTGTTCTACTGGTGGGAAGTAGAAACAGCTGTTAAACTATGTCAAGCAGTACTGATTTACAATCGGGCCTCCCTTGGCTCAAGGCTGAAAGAATGTTTTTACAAGGGCAAATGAGAGAGCCAGATGTTCAGCTGCATGTGTGAAAGAAAGAGATAGGCTACATGCTTTGACGACTAAGAAGAAAAGAACTGCAGCTGCTGAAAGCACTTTATAATGCCAATAAATGCTTGTGGCTTTTTTAAAATGTTACTTTCGACTGTTTAAAAGGTAATTATGCGTAAAAATGGCTGTTTTCAGCTTGGAGGAAGTACAATATCTCCACACTATGTACTGATCAACTCGTCTTTATCGTAGCCATCTTCAACATCGCAATCGCATTATTGGATCAAGTTTATCATCATTATTATTAAAGGTAAGTTTCATGATCTGAATAACCCAAGAAAATAAACTTGGTGTTGGCTTAATGGTTAAAGGTCCCCTGGCATGCAAAACTTTCTGGTTATTTATTTATGAATTTGACCATCCTCGTGAAGAAATCACCCATGTTTTTAAAAAAAAAATCAAAAATGGGATAATTAGAGCAATATTTCGATCATTTCTGGTGCTTTTCACAACTTGCTATGCCCCGCCCATCAAAATAGTTGACTACAGCGAATCGCAGTGTTGACGTCACATACAGAAACTCACACAGAGTGGATTGACTCGAGATCTCTAGAGTCTAGAGTCTAGACTAGTCCGATAAATCCGTCGTTCGTCCGACTAGGCCGATAAATCTGACGTGCTGTAGCTTTCTTTTATTATTATTCCTCTCTCTCTCTCTCTCTCTCTCTCTCTCTCTCTCTCTCTCTCTCTCTCTCTCTCTCTCTCTCTCTCTCTCTCTCTCTCTCTCTCTCTCTCTCTCTCTCTCTCTCTCTCTCTCTCTCTCTCTCTCTCTCTCTCTCTCTCTCTCTCTCTCTCTCTCTCTCTCTCTCTCTCTCTCTCTCTCTCTCTCTCTCTCTCTCTCTCTCTCTCTCTCTCTCTCTCTCTCTCTCTCTCTCTCTCTCTCTCTCTCAGCCTGTGGCTGGTGGTTGCATCATTGGTTGGGACGTGGCTATGCCGCTGATGCAGTGTCCCCCTTACCAGTACACTGGTGCTCATTTTGCCGACCTCGGAAGGATGACAGGCTGAGTCAACCTCCTGGTGTATTTTAATTCAGCGGCCAACGAGGCTTGAACTCAGGACCCTAGGATCCCAAGCCACCACCCTCACCACTCAGACAACACCAGGCTTATTGTTTTCTACTGGTGCTACATGACGACAGTAGGAATAAAATAAATAAAAATGCAACAGAACGTCAAATTTATCGGACTACTCGAGACAATTGTGTCACAAGGTGTGTTCTGCACACAAGTTTTCATCATATCCAGACAGCGAGATTGCTTCGTTTTATGCGTGGAGAGATACGGCCGATGACATGCGCTGGCCTTGCTTGTAATTCATTTGCCGCGGAGCAACATGTCCGCTGCGCTGCACTGGTCACGTCACCTCACTAAAATATTTCTGATATCGTGCAGTATGCAAATCGAATTTACATTATTGAATTACGAATAGGATTTAGTGTAACCAGTTGTTATTGCCAAGTCTTCCTTCGATGCCCTCCCGATCATCATGAACTCCGGGAATTTCATCGCCATTTTCCTCTGCTTGTCCTGCTTCAGGCTCGAACTGGTAAGGCCGTATTTCATTTCCAGCTGCCTGAACTTCACCTCCCGCGACTATGTTATCCCACAATTCTCCATGTGATTCAGACCAAAATCCTTCATTTCTCTCACACTCACTGTCGTTACCAGACAAATCAAAGTCCATGCCATCCATTATTCAAAAACAAATGTTCGATTTTTTTAAAGCTGAAATGAACAAAGTGATGGAGTCGACCAATCAAATGTGGAAACACACAGAAAGCCAATAGAATCATGTAGACCACCAACCTGGGTAATTTACGTGCAGCCTTTGTCATCCTGTAGTTGACGTCATGTGGGTTTCGCCCCTTTCAGGAGAATTTTTAGGGGCGTTCCCGAAGAGATTTGTTTTTTAATTTTACATTTTACAGAATGAGTATTGTGAAAAAAACATTGTCAGATCTGAAATCACGATGAAAAACTCCTCTGGGACATATATAAATGAAATTTGAGTACTTTTGCGTGTCAGGGGACCTTTAAGGTGGCTGGCTTAAGATCTTATGGTCTTGAGTTTGAGCCCCTGTGATGCTGTTACATAACACCAGGTGAGTTAACTCAGCCTATCATCCTTCTGAGGTTGGTAAAATGAGTACCAGCTTATGGGAAACAGGGGGCACTGCATCAACGGCACAGCCGCGCTCCCAGCAATGATGCAACCAGCAGCCACAGGCTGCATATGAAATAATAATAATAACTCGAGAAAATAAACTTATTTTATGTTCTTCATAACTATTTAATTTATGAAAGTAAATGGCAAAAAAAAATGCACAAACATGTTAATTAAGGGTACAGTTTGGACAAATTTTAACATTGAAGTCCCTAACCCTATTTTCCACATTGTCCCCAAAGTTTGTGGATTTGCATTTCATGGGTATTTTCAAGAATGTAACCCCCACGAATGGCAAAGCCCTCCTGTATACGTATACTTGGACACTGCATGCAGTATCGTGTTCTCTGAGCTCTCGAGTTACCTCCGCCGTCTGTGTTGGATGGAGGTTATGTTTTCACCCCTGCCTGTTTGTGGACAGGATATCTCAAAAAGTTGTGGATGGATTTGGACGAAAGTTGGTGGACAGGTTGTGTGTGTGACGAGGAAGAATTGTTTCGATTTTGGTGAAGATCTGGATACGAGAATGTTTTTTTTTTGTTTGTTTTTGTTAAGTGATTCTTCGACATTGAGAGATCGGGCCATAAACGGTATATTGTTACGAATCTGGCAGCCATTTGCACACAACAGCCAGAGTCCCCACAGTTCAGTTATTTTGATAAATATGTGTTTATAGTTGGGGTCCCATCCCTATGTTTAATGGGTGATTAAGTGTATGTGCGCTGCGAGTTATTTTTTAGTGAGAATTAATATCCAACAACAACAACAACAACATCCTCCTTCGCTCCCGCCACCATCGGCCTTCCTCACGCGCATGCATGCCGAGCATAGACGTGGGCGGGGCTTCCATCGCCTCAGATCGGAGCCCCGCTCCAAAAAAGGGCATGGATGTTTCCTTTACCTAATGAGCGAAGGGCGAGCATCGCGCACGCGCCCCAGCCAATGGGAAGCCAGAACGCCCAGGAAAAGAAGAATGTCCCGACAAAGCGACAAAAGAGGAGAGAAGCACCAAAACAGATAAGAGGGTCGAGAGGTGCCGCGAGAGAAGGTTGTTGGTCGGACACCCCCCCTGTGTTCTGGCCTGCTGGGCGCTCCTTGTCGTGGACGTCCGTCTTCGTCCCTGGTCTTCTCCTCGGCGCTTGGTGCGAAGCTGACCGTGCGGGTTGGAGTCCCACCGTGGTGGTTTGTGTTGGAGCGTGCGGGCTGGTGGGCGGAACATCCGACTTCCCCGCCAAGAATTCCGGGCTCCACAGGGGCAGGTCGGCAGGCTGCACGACGCGGCCAGGTACACCACGGAACTCTGTCCCCCCAGCTGAACTATACTCCTCGGCTGGAGGACCGAATAAAGACCCGGTGGGGTCCATTTCTTTTGGATGTGTGTGTGTGTCTGTGGGCCCAGTCTTTAAGTAGAAATCGTATAAGTGCTGTGCATCATTGTACATTTGATTATATTCGTGGTTAGGTCTGCTCTGTGTTTCCCTTCCCGATTATTGGAAATAAACCCCTGTTAAATGTACCAGCGCGTTGCCTGTTGATTCTATCATTGACCCAGCATGGTGCGGGCTTGAGAAATAGGGAGGCCGTTTGTGCCGTAAATTGTTCATTTGGTCCGGCAGGCTTTGGTAATCCCCGCTCAGTTACGCCAGATCCGAGTCAGTAACAGCGACTCAGTTCGGACAAAGTCGGCCGAGGGTGTGGCTTCCCCGGTAGTTAGACGGCGTGGGTACTGAGGTAAATTGGAATTAGACAATTAACCCTACCCCACGCCGTCGAAATATTGGCGTCCACGGTCCACTAAGGGACCCGTGACATTCGGAGTTATCCGAAGGTTACGACCTTCAATTCCGGTGTTCGGTGGGAGACGGCCCAACTGCTCCATCTAGCGGTCGTCCTCGCCACCGAACCCGGCATCACAACAATATAACATGATATTTCAAAAAGTTGTGGATGAGTTATCACAAAACTAGGTGGATAAGGTTAGGTGACAAGAACAAGCCAATTCAATCATGATTCAGGTCTGGATCCAGATCTGGCCCATCAGTGGGATACAAAACATCAACTCGTCAGCCTGGCGTAGGTATGTGCTCCACTGAGTGCTCTTATAGTTTATCACTGTTACAATAATCTGAAATGCTTTTTAAGATAACATATGAAATGAATTTGATGTTGATTCTGGTATACTACCCGCTGTGGGAAGCAAGGAGAAACTGACATTTCGGCCATTAACTCTTTTACTCTGACGAAGGACCAATGCCCTAAGAAATGTCAGCTTTTTGCTTCCTACGGAAGGAAGCATACCTCCATCAACATTCTGTTGATTCACCTACGCCATCGAAGATGGACGGAGGTTACTGTTTTCACCCGTTTGTTTGTTTGTTTGTGAACAGTATTACGGAAAAACTCCTGGACGGATTTCGACGAAACTTGGTGGAGGGATTAGGTATGGTCCAAGGATCATGCCATTAGATTTTGGACTTAGTCCAAAGTCCAATGTGGCCACTATTGCGGCCATTTTGAAAAAAATATTTGAATTTTTGTTTTTGCATTTCTACATGTTTTAAGTGATTTCCAACCAAAAATAAATAAATGTTAGAGATAAAAAAAAATTTGCAACTATTTTTCAAAGAAATTTCGATTTTATTTGAAAAATATTTGAATTTTTTTTTGGCATTTCTACATGTTTTAAGTGATTTCCAACCCCCCCCCAAAAAAAATTTGTTAGAGAAAAAAACCCCAGAAATTTTGCACCTTTTTTTTTCAAAAAAATTTCGATTTTTTTTTTTTTTTTTTTTGCCATTTCTGCATGCGCGTCGGTCTAGTTTAGTTTATTCAATCGTGGTTCAGTCGAGTCTGATCCGTTTTGACCTACAATGAATAGGATATCAGGTTCACTTAAGTGACCCAGCAGTATTGGCAGCGGAAGTTTTGCACTCTACCGAGTGCTCCCCCTCTAGCTTCATCTTGTTCTACTGTCTGCTGAAGCAGATCAACACTATCTTTCATTTGCAAGACTAGTTCTTCATTCTGCTTTCAAAAATAAACTAACATGGGATTTTTATTGTCCTCAGTTAGTGTAGACAAGATCTTACATGGTACAGCCAGAGTAATCAAATCCTCCATGGTGAAGAAAATCCATTTGACTTTCATGACAAAACTACACGATTTTGCCAAGAGGCAATTTTTCTTTCTTCACAGAGGCAGAGTGTCACAATATAATGCTCCAGCTGTTGCATTGTGTAAATGGCCCCTCAAAAAATTATGGCTAAACAAAGGCAGAAACACAGTTATATAATCTACCACTTAATCTAATGACTGTGTAACCGGTTACCATGTGAAATATCGAAGATTGTTTGAATGTGTACCAACATTGCTTCCTGACTAACGTACTTTTGCAGAAGTAAATTGAACCCCCTGACCTCAAACTCGCGCAAATAAATGAGATCTCTTTCAGACGAGATTTAATAATGTAGAAATGGAGAATATATCTATATATATTGCATGAGAGGGCATGGCACGTGAAAGGGTATAGTATCAGGGTGAAGAAGTATGATGCTGAATTCTATGGTGATTAATAAAGCATCCATCTTCTAAACTGTGACTCAACGTCGTCTTATAACAGTGTATAAGGGAGATATAAAACTGTCTTAGTTGCACTAAACTTCTGGATTAAAAAAAACAACAACTATCTTTAAAATCATTATTTTATTATAATTGAAGTATATATTAACACTGTACTGGGTATCATGTTCTATGAACTCTCTAGTTTAAGTACTGTATGTGATAATTTTCCAGAAACAACCATTTATGCCACTCAATTAATTTTGTTTACAGATATGTCAACAGATTGGTTCAGCCCATTACAATCCAAGAGATCCAAGGTGTGGAACAAGGTGACTTTGAAGAAGCACACGATGACACACACCCAGGATTCACCATCTGAAATGTACAAGTGCATTTACTGTCATTATAGCAGTAAACTGAAGAACAAATTGTTTCAGCATGCGAAGATTCACATGAGGAATAACATGTACGAGTGTTTTGTCTGTGGTAAAACCTTTCCTCGATTACATAAAGTGACGGACCACATGATGAACCACACCGGAGAACGTCCGTACAAGTGCTGCATTTGTGGGAAGGGGTTTCGACGGTTAGCGGATAGAAAAGTTCACATGAGGATCCACACCGGAGAGCGTCCATACAACTGTTCCATCTGTGGTAGGAGTTTTAAACAGTCGGCACAGAGAGACTGTCACATTATGACTCACACCGGAGAGCGTCCATACAAGTGTTATCTCTGCAGTAAATGCTTTTCTCGGTCATCCACGTTGAAGATACATATGAAAACCCACACCAGAGAGTGCCCTACGGTGGCAGACAGATGGGATGGTATCCCTAATTGAAGTATCAGTTCATAATGACTTAAGTTTCGGCGATTTCTAAAACAAAGTGGTGAAGCACAAGGACCTGCAAAAATGAAAAAAAAAATTGAGATCATACAAGTGAAAGTCAGAGCAAGTCGAATAATGAAGGAGAACCTTGCGGAGGAATTGATGAAGATGTCACAATGATCTACATTTGGAAGCTTCCCAAGGTTCAGTAGACATTCTTAAACGTGATCTTGTTGCAAGGATATTGCAATGCACTTCTGGGTGGCAGTTTGCAATGCTCTGAGAGTGGAGCCATTATAATTGCAAAATCGGACAGCTGAAATTGGTTGGGTGTATGTCTGCTCACTTATCCTCACAAATGGTTTAATTTGGAGCCTAATTGCATTACAGAAGCAAACAAGCAACACCACCTCTATGCCAAATGAATAATTTATAATGGACTCACAAGAACAAACGAAATAACACAGTGATGAACACTAACAACAATCACGATTAACAATGTTGGGTTATTCCTAACATGAGGCCTTCCAACCTCATCACCAGATCGCCACCTGGTGGTAGCCACGATCGATAGATGCCTGCATCCTCCTCCAGGATCTGGTAGACCCAAAGTTCTTGCGTTCTCCTCCAGGATCCTGTGGTCCCAAAGTTCTCACATCCATCCCTGATTGATGCCTGTATCCTCCTCCAGGAAAAACTGTGGCCACAGCTATAATCCAGGCAGACATTCCCACAGCCCAGTGGACCCAGTTAAAACTATCTCGGGTGCGCCAGGACGAGGACAGAACAAAGCCATGATTGGCTGAATTACAACCAGTTTGACGGCAATAATTTTGGGGTACACATGGACGCCGGCAACCGCACTTCACCATCCACGATCGACAAAACCTAGACAAACAACCACTATGGTTAACGCAAAAGCCATCCCGACCCTGGGCCGTTACGCTCGTCTGCTCGGTTGCCTGCAATGAGAGTTGGAGTGAGTTGAGATGTGTTTTGGCCTCGTGCAGCTCATGCTCCAGCTTCTCTGCTCAAATTCCCTGTTCCTCAACATGCTGCCGTACTTGGCTATATGCCTGCTCAGAAGCCTGCTCCTGTTCTTTCTGTTGGCATTTATCCTGTTCCCTTTACTTTTGAATCTCTCATAAGCTTCGACACTTCTGCACCCTTTCACAATAGCTCTGCATGTGTCTTGACCAGTAATGTATGTTTCTCTTTCATCTTCCCATGCCGCCGTTCACTTGCCTGCACCGTCTTCTTAGCTTCAGTGAGCCCTTGCTCTGCTTGTTCGGCTTGCTGCACGTGCAGCCCATCCAATTCAGCTTGTAGGGCGAGGGTGTCAGCCAGCACATGCTCCCGACAGCTGTGATCACTGTCCAACCCAGGTTCGAGCTCATGCACTTTCTCCCAAAGACTTTTCACCACTTTCTTGGTTTCGCTCTTGATTGACTGCAGTTCACGACGCAATGCCTTGATCTCCTGGCAAGTTTTCACCTCAGACTCCTTGGAAAGCCCATATTCCTCATCCATCTTCTTCTTGCCTCCAATCCAACAATCATCATACAGTGGCTCTCGCCTCACGACACATTCCTCAACTCGAAAACTCTTTCTCAAGTGGCACAACCTCCAGAGCATCCTTCTCAACCAATGGATCGAAAAAAGACTGACAAAGTTCCTTACAAAGTTCAGCATGGTTATCATTGCCAAAAAATCCAGTATTTGGCAATTCACCTTCATCATGCAATTCATCCAGCTGTTTCTCCTCAATATCCCTTGCTGATGAATCTATAGGACTGACATCTGGAAAGGATTCCTGGGGTACATCAGCAACTGCATGTTCATCGAATGAAAAATGCTGAGCATCATTTTCATCACTAGAATGCTCTACATTCACACCACGTGGGAGCATTTTATCTTCAAAGCCTGCACTTGACTCACCCTTCCTTGATTCAAGATGAGCCTCTTGCTCAACCAACAGGAAGCTACAGCCGCTGCAACTCTCCTCCTCAACACATTTTTCTTGAGATTGTTCCAATATTGGATCAACCAAATAAATGTCAAGATTTGCCTTCTTGTGAGTGCCAAGTTCAAGAAGCAATGCTTCAGGAAGATCACTTTCCTCACCCAGCACTTCGCAATTTCAATGTCATTCCACCTCACAGTATCCAATGTGCCATTCCTCATTGTACAATCATCAAAAAACATTTCTGTAGATCCACTCTCAACTACAGCTGTACCATCTGCATAACAGTGAGAAGCACCAGACTCGTCATAACCTTTTACCTTGGCATCACTTCCACAAGGTTCACAAACAGCAAGTAATTGGCCTTCACAACAATTATCAGGATCTGAACTCTGGGATTGGTTCTGCAAACTCCCCTCGAAAACATCATTTTCCCACTTGTCCGGATTTGACAAGCATCCTGCTCTTCCTCTTGAGGTCCATCTGCAACTGTTGAACCGCCTTGCACTTTTTCAAATTGGGAAATTCTCTCTCCAGAGTTTATACCAGCAAGCTCACCTTCGATTGTTTCAAAATCAGCCACTTGTTTTGGTATTTGGCGTGTCAATGTTACTGTCGCTCTCCTCTACTTCATGTTCTGCAAATGGTTCAAACATTGGCTCTGCCAAATCTGCTCGACCCTTTTCAGTTACATCCCCAATGCCAGAGTGCAGCAAGTCCAGTTTAACTTCGCCATTGGCTTTGTACGAGTTAATCAGCCCAAGCATGGTTTCAACAGAACCATCAACGTCACCTTTGAGAATAACAGAAACTTTTGGTTCTACCACCTCTCCCTTGTTGACATTGTCACAAGTTTTTGGCCGCTCCTGTAAAATCTCATCCATCCTTTCCCCAGTCCATTGTGCCCTCCACAAGCCTTTACCAACGAATACCCGCTCTTGTTCTGTAACACGGGTTTCCAACTTTTCACCTCCTCAGCCAAACCACCATCCTGGCAGTTAAAAAAAAATCCCCATTCCTCTACGTGCTGTTGCATTCTGCCATCCACACAAGCACGATGGCCCTCCAGGTCCTTATTTACTTTGTCAATTCTTTTATTTGTTGACCAAATTCCTTGTAATACCATTTCTTTCCCCATTTCCCCCATTTCACTCCTTTGTTCATCAATTTTGTTTCACAATTGTTCATTCCTTTCCCATTTTCCATCAATTCATACCCCAAGTTCCTGTGTTGTTCCCTTCCCAAACTCGTTCATTTGTTTCATCATTTCACCCATTTGTTTTTTCATTTTTTTCAGGCTTTGTTCATTTTGTTTAGTCATTTGTTCCATTAATAAATGAAACAAGTCCTCATTGGACATCGCACCCGCTCCTTGTGTCTCATTCTCTACCACTGTGGGGTGGGGGGGAGGACTAACGCTTGGGACGGGAGGGGAGCTTCTCCCCTATCGTCATCAACCAACAATCTTAAGGTGATACAAAACAATCTTAAGCTGAAAGGTTTCCCCACTTAATTTACATTGAGGTGTCTCCTGCTCATCAACGGATCATGCCACACTATACAATCCTACCTTGACTATGAAATACCTCCATCCACCCCACAAACATAACAATATGCATATAAAATTATGACTTGCACATGTGCATTGATGTTCAAAAAAAGATGTCACATACATGATAAAAACACACATAACTGCACTTCAAAACACGAAACTGGGGCTGACATGATTGGCGAGAGCAGTCATTCTTAAACTAAGGGAGGGGGAGTGTGTCTCCGAATGGGGGTAGCGAGAGAAGATTTTAGGGTGGGGGGGAGGGGGAATGAGGGGAATGGAAAATAGACATGAAGAGTTTACAAGGCAAAAAAGTACCCACACAAAACTATGTACTGTGTGCTGATGTGAAAAAATCAATTATTTATGTACATATTTATTTATATTTATATACAAATATATTTTTACATATAAACATCTTTTTCTTCTTCTTCTTTCGGCTGCTCCCGTTAGGGGTCGCCACAGCGGATCATCCGTATGATCCGCATCGTGATTTGGCGCATGTTTTACGCCGGATGCCCTTCCTGACGCAACCCTGGTCGCCTCTTACGACACAGGGATATGGTACACCTATTTTAACCGGAGTATACACCGGCCCAGTACAATGGTACTCGTTTTGCCGACCTCGGAAGGATGACAGGCTGAGTCAACCCCCTGGTGTATTAATTCAGTGGCCCAACGGGGCTTGAACTCAGGACCTTTTGGATCCCAAGCCGCTGCCCCAACCACTGCGCCAACACCAGGCCTTGTGTATATGTATATATATATATATATATATATATATATATATATATATATATATATATATATATATATATATATATATATATATATATATATATATATATATATATATATATATATATATATATATATATATATATATATATATATATCGTTGTGGTCTCACCCCTACCCCAGATCAGAAAGGGGGGGAAGCTACCTTGGGTTCCCACGAGACTCCGGAATTGCAGGCTGTCGCATGCGGATAACTTCGTGATGTGGCGGGTCACTAATCGACCGTAAACGCCAATAACTCCACCACATGAATACTGGTTAGCTAATGGTAGTAGACTAGTGTTGGCTTAGCGGTTAGGGTGGTGGCTTGGGATCCGAGGGTCCTGAGTTCGAGCCCCATTTGCTACTGAATTATATATATTTATATACCTGGTGTTGGCTTAATGGTTAGGGTGGTGGGCTTAGGATCCTAGGATCCTGAGTTCAAATCCCACTTGGCTGTTGAATTAATACCAGGTGGGGTTGACTCTGCCTCTCATACTGAGGTCGGCAAAATGAGTGCGAGCTTGCTGGTATCCTGTGTCGGAGTGGCGACCCATCCAGGATTGTATCCAACAGCCAGAGACTGCTTTGGCAGCATTAACGCTCCACATAGAGTATGGTCCCAATGGATGGATGGATGGGTTGACTCAGTCTGTCATCTTTCCGGGGTTGGCGAAATGAGCACCAGTATACTGGTAATAGGGGCACTGCATCAGCGGCATAGCTGCGCCCCTAACCAATAATGCAACAGCAGCCAAAAAGGCAGCACAGAATGGGAACCTAATGGTCATGTGATCGAATTACCGGGGAACATTCCCTCGGAACGCCTTGTTCAAACCTGATCACCTCACTGGATCAGATGCAGCCAAGCGGAACTGCCCAAGGACATAACTGCAAGGAAAACAGATCGTTGGGGGATAACGTCCCGGCTGGGCTAGGAAACGGACCATGCTGGACCAATGAAGGAAAAGACGAAAATGAGCTGGGAACATTTCCACACAAGCATTTATGACACTCAAGTGAGGAAAGGTATGTGAAACAGTAAATGGGGTTTATTATTATGTACAGCAGGGTTAGCAAGGAATTTGTTGGGTGTGACAAAAGGTAGCAATTTACAAAAGCAGACACAGAGCAGACTTATCCCGTTAGAACTTCCACAATCGTAAATTCTGCTATGACAGGCGACATCACATGCACACACAAGCCCGAAAAAGATTAGACAGCCAGAAAGAAAGAGAGCAGATGAGGACGATGTGTGTATATGTATGTATATATATATATATTTATATATATATGTATATATATATGTATATATGTATATATATATGTATATATGTATATATATATGTATATATATATATATATATATATATATATATATATATATATATATATATATATATATATATGTATATATGTATATATTGTTGTGGTTACCAAATTCGCAAACCACCATTCAGGTCCCTTAGGTGAGGTATCTCGGTAAGTACATGTGTAGTTAGGCCCAAACCCGTTGTCTAGTGGGAATACATGTCATTTATGCGTGCTGCGACTCTTCAGGATAGCCGTTTTTCTTTTGCTATCTTTATTTTGGACCAACCGCCATGATTACCACCACAACCACAACATCAACCACCAACCACAACGCCGCTTCACCACAACCGCCACGACCTTCCCGTCACACCTCGCAACCGTCGCATCGCCACCGTTCTTGCGCCGCCTGTGGGTACCGGTGTTGGACTCGTGCAGGGCGCGCGCCAAACAGCGTGTACAAAATCACGGATTTTGTGCTTC
>NC_140964.1:43723917-43753917 GCF_056783735.1 Eptatretus burgeri
TCAGGAGGAACCTGGATAGTTTCAGCCGCTGCTCCTCTGCCTTCAAACTCAACCAAACACAGTAGCCTTGTGAGCCTTCCAGAAAACTTTCTGCAAGAATTTATTTCTCCTTTCACATATGGATAGATATGTGAAAAAGTAGAAAGAGTGAAAGGAACAAGGATGTTGGGAAGAACCTGGATAGATAGATTTGAACAGTTACTCCCCAGGCTCAAATGCAGCAACACATACAAGCTACAAGTTGTGTGTCAGCAGGGAAGCACAGTCCACACAAAGACAGTGAGAAAGGACGAAATGAGAGAAAAAAAACCTTCTCCGCGCTATGCCTACACTTACGGGAGCAAGAAAAGGGGCGAGATCTGCCGGTGCTGTGGCGGGAAGAAGGGGGTAAGAGGGATGTTTCTGGGCCTCGATTCTGCTTGGTGGGTCACTGGGTGCACTGGTGTCCAACTCCTTTGAAGTCCTGCCACGATTTCCTTGTCCAAGTTCCGATAACCTCTCTGCTCCTTCCTTTCCTCATCACTAACCGTTCTCTGTCTGGTGCATCTGCCTCTTGACCCAACCCACTTCAGCTCCTTGACAGACGACGTTCTGACTCCATAATCGATGTGCCAAGCTTCTTCCAGCTGACTCCACCCTGATTACTTTGCTACCGGGCCGCTTGAGACCCTTATTGGCGGTTTCAGGTGGCTTTAGTGGTTCTTACCTCAGCACATACTTTTGCTGTTCTTGCAGAAGTTGGGGGGGTTCGCTATAATAAATATACCATCAGAGATGGGGAATCTCCCGCCATTGAAAAATAATTGAAATCAGATAAGCGTTTTTCCATTTATTACAAAAAAACTTTTTTCAAGATGGCCGACTGGGGCGGCCATCTTGGATCCGGCCACGCCCAAAATCAATAGGGTTCTTCCTTTTCAGGTGGTACATGTGTGACCCAAATTTCAAATCGATATGGCGAACAGTTTACGAGTTATCACACTCACAGCTATAAATGTTGACGCCCGGCTTGCCAGCCGGACGGACGGACTGCCCCAGTCGGCCATCTTGGATCCGGCCACGCCCAAAATCAATAGGATTCTTCCTTTTCAGGTAGTACATGTGTGACCCAAATTTCAAATCGATATGGCGAAAAAACTTTTTTCAAGATGGCCGCCCCAGTCGGCCATCTTGGATCCGGCCACGCCCAAAATCAATCGGGTTCTTCCTTTTCAGGTGGTACATGTGACCCAAATTTCAAATCGATATGGCGAACAGTTTATGAGTTATCGCACTCACAGCTATAAATGTTGACGCCCAGCCAGCTGGACGGACGGTCGGACAGCCGGACGGACGACCCGGGTGACAACAATATCCCCCTTCCGCCATGCGGTGGGGGATAAAAAAACACATAAACAGATGATAAGGGAATGATGTAGTGGTTTAATAAAAAGGGGGGAATAGCAGGGATTTTGACACACACAGAGGGGAGGGATCACGTTTATCATCTCCAAACACAACCTTCTACATGCAACATATCGTATTCACACAGAAACTGCACACTTGCGCTAAAAAACATGACAAATGGCACGAGAAGTCAAAATAACCGTCACCCCCAATGATATTATTATATAATGTTTTGCTTGTTTTTGTTTATACTCTTCTCCCCACTCAACGCAAAGGGCTGCTGAAGCAGTTTCTTGGCTTGGAGTTACAAACCTGTGTGGGTTACCACTCCAACACAGGCTACTCGTCTGAGGCGCGGGACTTTGTAATTTGTACAGGGTGCCGGTCATAGCTCGCCGACTCTTCACGAAGGACAAGGTGGATAAAACTTCTTGATCTCATGATGCTGTGTAAAAGGGATATCTGTCAGGAAATCATTACCATTCAGAGAAACTAATCCTCTATCAATTTCAACAGCTTTGATGTTTTCCACCCTCTTTGTGTTTCCCTTTGCCACCATCTCGATTTTCGTCTTGGGCATTAAAGTAGGAAACATGATTATAGGTGTTGTTACCGAAACAATAAAAACAAATTTTATCAACTACATATAATAATTTGTCTTGTAATAAACAAACATCCAGGTTAAAATTCATGTAAAGTACCCTTGTGGTCTCACTTGAAGCAATTGCAAGCAAAGCTTTCCAGTAATGTGTTTTTTACAGCCACTTCCTTTCCCTGGAATCTTATGACATTGGTGCTCTAATCAAGAACAAGGCTCTTACAGGGAAGCATGCCAATCTTCACTCAGGTTTTTCTTCTAAGGCCAAACCGTAGGTTGCTAAAAATTTCAACTTATTTGAGTCCTTTTTGTGAACATTCATGTGTGTCTTGACGTGATGGGAAAATTTAAAGGCTTTTTCACAGAGAGAGCACTTGTATGGACGATCTTCATTATGAACATTCTTGTGCAAGTAAAAGCTACTCGAGTGAGCAAAACATTTACCACAGATAGAGCATACGTACGGACGCTCCCCAGTGTGAGATCTCATGTGCACCACCAAAGAGGAGGACTGAGTGTAACTCTTACGACAGAGGGTACACACATAAAGTTTATCCCTCTTGTGGATCTTCATGTGCAAGGTCAGTTTTCGCTTGAGGTTGGTGTTGTAATGACAGTATCTGCACTTTAACGTATCCTGCGATGATTCTTGGGAATGTGCAACTGTGCAATTCCTCCTAGAAGGCTTTATTTTCAATGCCGGGCCACACTCGGAATTTAATCTCCCAATATTACTCGTCGATTGTTCTGTCAAAAACAAGTAAAGAGGGAATCACATGACATTAAAGCAGTTGATGCAAACAATTTAATGATGTCACAAATGTTATGGATTGACATTTTTTTCAGGATTAAAAGCAATTTCCCAACAGCACGTGCCATGTTCAGCTCACCATCAACAGGAAAAGCATCGTCGCAAGCCATCTGAGTGTTCCATGGCTCTTCCTGCGAACTCAAGGCAACGTTTTCTTGTAAAAGTTTCACTTTGACATCATTTGTATCACCTGCATACAACTCGATGTAAACCCAAGGCAGCTGTAAAACTGAAGCATCATGACATCTTTCTTCTAGCTATCTCACTCTGCCACCACACCCATATGACACACAGGTTAGAGAACACTGGTTTGTATCAACATTTCAGGGATTGGACTGAATACGTGCGAGGTGGAATAAAAGGTCATTCCTGTACTTGGTGAACAGTGCAAAAGACAAAAACACGACTTCCATTCCAACAGTATCAATAAACTCAGCCACCACTTGGAAAATGTGACATTGGTTGGAAACTCATTAAAAAAAATTATGATCCGTGCTGAGTTTTGATGATACATGAACATTCCTTTGGGGAAAAATATTTGAATGCCCTTCGTATTAGAGCATAAAAATATATTACAAGAATTATGGAGATGGAGATTATATTGAATCATTTAGTCTTTCCCACAACAGGTTTCAGACTATTCATGCTTTCCCACTGTCATGACAGCCTTTCATTAATGACTTTGAATACTGTAATTTTGAGCCACTGACATCAGGAATACTTTGATGGATGTCGTACTGTATAATGCAAAGCTTAAATCGATTTGAATGCAATACAGCTTGGCACAGAGGTATAACACAGCAACTTTGGGAAAATTCTCAAAATGATCATCAAAAATAGGTTTGAAAGCCACATTATGATTTTTATTAACGACTTTCTTTCAATTACAATGAAAAAGCTTGATTATCTCATATTGTATGAGAAGGGTACTCGGTGGAGCGCATACCTCCACCACGCAATCCCTGATCCACGAGAACATACCGGGCCCAATACATTTTTGAGATATCGTGCTATACAGTACTCAATCGTTTTTGACCCCATCTCTCAATGGTGAAGAATCACTTAATAGATTTAATGATTCCCGTATCCAGATCCACATTCGGATCTTTCCCAAAATCGAATCAATTTGTCCTTGCGATACACCCAACGTGTCCACCAAGTTTCGTCCGAATGAAATAAAGGGGTGAAAAACATAAGCAACTTCACCTTTGGTTGCAGAGGTAAAAAATTGTAATTGAAGCAGAATGCATGACTCTCAAATGTCTGTTGCCATCAATGAACCCACATATACCTTTGGACAAGAATACAAGACAAAAAAAATGAAACAATCTTGGACTATTTCTTGAAATAAGTTTATTTCAATCCTCCTGGCAAAATAATCCATAAAATACCACTCAGGCTCTAACCTTCAAGCAATATTGAGGGTGTCCTTGCATGGATAATTAGGCTCAAAACCTACTGCAGGTGGAAAATGGTGTTCACTCTTTTTTGAAAACAGTTTCTGGGGTATAATTTTGAGTGAGAAATGATGGTGCTGGCAGATTTTTGAAAAAAAAAGGTGTCGTTTTAAAACGTTTGGGTGCCCAGTGGGTTTTCTATGTAATGACTTTCCCACTAATTTTGACTGGCAAAGTGATATATCATCATCTAAATGGGTATATTAGGATACCTCAAAGCCTTGTGTTGGCTTAGTGGTTAGGGTGGCGGCTTGGGATCCTAGGGTCCTGAGTTCAAGCCCTGTTGGCCGCTGAATTAATATACACCAGGAGGTTGACTCAGCCTGTCGTCCTTCCGAGATCGGCAAAATGAGTACCAGTGTACTGGTAAGGGGGACACTGCATCAGCAGCATAGCCACGTCCCAACGAATGATGCAACCAGCAGCCACAGGCTGCGAGAGAGGAGAGAGAGAGGAGAGAGGAGAGGAGAGAGGAGAGGAGAGAGGAGAGAGGAGAGAGGAGAGGAGAGAGGAGAGAGAGAGTGAGAGAGAGAGAGAGAGAGGAGAGAGAGAGGAGAGAGAGAGAGAGAGAGGAGAGAGAGAGGAGAGAGAGGAGAGAGAGAGAGAGAGAGAGAGAGAGAGAGAGAGAGAGAGAGAGAGGAGAGAGAGGAGAGAGAGAGAGGAGAGAGAGGAGAGAGAGAGGGAGAGAGAGAGGAGAGAGAGAGAGAGAGAGAGAGAGAGAGAGAGAGAGAGAGAGAGAGAGAGAGGAGAGAGAGAGGAGAAAGAGAGGAGAGAGAGGAGAGAGAGGAGAGAGAGGAGAGAGAGGAGAGAGGAGAGAGGAGAGAGGAGAGAGGAGAGAGAGAGAGAGAGAAAGAGAAAATACCTCAACGTGCAAAAATAACGTTGACATCAAAAATATGGTTTGTGTGCCCATGAAACGAGAAAGTGGAATTGTACCATGTTACCATACCCCACTTCCATGTTTGCTCTCAGATCTTTTGCATGATATGGACCCAGCCCCCTGAAAGACCGGATATAATTCAAGGATGAGTTTAACTGTGTTATTTTATTGACATCTTTTTCACTGACTGCACTTCAATCAATTGGGACAATTCTTCCAATGGATCATCCTCATCAGCTTTCTGATCCTTCAATTCGTTGCCAGTTTGACGTTTCCAAGTGGGACTCTGAAAAGGCTCATAGCATGTCTTTTTGTGATATCCTTCATCAGCTGCTGGCAGATATTTTGTTGCTTGGATCAAAAGTATTCTCTTTGCTCCTGCCAGATACTTTGCATTGTTGTTTTTTGAAATGAAGTTTGGTTTACTCTTTCGGTGTAGATTCGGCCTTTTCCACCAAACAGATTGCTTGTACTGGTAATGGTTTCCCTTTGGGTACTTTTCTGCATTGCATAATACACATGTCAGATCTTGAGTGATTGCAGTTTATGAAATAAGAAAGGTATCTGAATTTTTTTTGACTCGCAGGACTTGTGTGCCCAGTTTTCAACGTACTGTGACCAATCTACTTTGTTGAACACACAACTGTATTCACGATTGACATTTTTTCCATTTCTTTGCATACTGAAAAAAAATTGTGCTTGGTCTGTCGTACTTTGAAACTTTTTCTTGGTGACATTATATCTGACATAGCCTTTGAAACATATCTTGCACAAAACACGACCACTATAAATGTGAGTGGAATGAAATGCTGGTTGTGGCAGTCTTGCTCTTGTTCTATCTAATGTCAATTGCAATTCGATCTCGAAATTCCTGTCTGGACAGCTCACTGCAAGGGATCAATGAAATGCATCTAATTCTTTAAATAACTAAGTAAAAGCCATGTTATACCCGAAACCACAAAGTGCTTGTTATTTGGTTATGCGAGACCACAATTTACCCTGAAGGACCACCTCTCATTTCTCCCCAGTTGAAGTCCATGTCTTCTCTTTTGAAAAATAAAATCAATTACATTGTCAAAAAAATAAAAGTAGAATTTTTTTTCCCCCACGATGAAAATGAAGAATGTGAGACGATGTGCCTCATAAACCTATTTGACTAGACTTAACAATGATGTAAATGCATTGTCCATCAATTTTTCTATTTATAACTTGTAATATTTTCATGTCAACAATAAAAGGGATAATTTAGCTTCAATTTAGCCATCATGATCTTTCCTGCACAAAGTTATCAGCTACAGATGTGAAATTGTTGCCTCATCGCTGTTCCACATGTGTGATATATGTGACACGCAAAGGACCACATGGTCTTCGCATAATGGGCACAGCATCCCGTTCACGCATGGATTGCTATTTCCCATTTGCATTTTTTTTTTTCACATTGTTTCCTGGGCCCTTTCGGGGCCACCAATTCCAAGTCAGTAACCCATACAAAGTAAACTTGTGAAATACATTATTCAGTGATCATTCCATGTTTTAGTACAGGATAAAATCACTTCACAAGAGACAATACTGAAAATTTCATAGCAACTTCCCCATGGAGGTCAATTTCCTGTGGCTGTAAAACAAAGAAAAAGATTAAGTTTGTTCCTTATTCGAACCTTTTTATGCTCCAAACACCAAGTTCAGATGTCCAAATTGACCTTTATCATGTTTATAACTGGACCTTCTGAGCTCAGCATGCTATAAAACATGCATATGGACATTTTGTGAAAGGGAACAATTATTTTCTGTTATTTCATTTTGGACCCCGTTGGACCAGTCGATGCCATTCAGGTGCCCCTAAGGATAATATAATGATTCAATTGATGTTAAATGTCTGATTTCCATTGTGAGCAAGAATGAAATCAAAATACAGCAGGCAACAATGTGCATTCAAATGCAATTTCCTCATATGGACCAATTCCATGCAATATGGGGTACATGGAGCACTATTTGGTGCCCCTTTATTTAAGCAGGTATCAAGTTATATACAGTGGCCTGCAAAAGTATTCACCCCTTCCAAAGTTCACATTTTGATGCCACCTGAGCTTATTTCATGATGCTTTCAAATCAAACTTAATAGTCTTCACAAATGACTGAAATGATAAAGCTGAAAAAAAAAATGCAGATAAAATGTGATTCAATTAGATTAACAGAGAAAAATCTGATTCTCAGTTGCATGAATATTCAAACCCTTTGCCTAATTAACCCTTAAAAAAAAAAAATAATAATAATAATAAAAAAAAAAACTTTACATATATGTTCCAAATTTGGGAATTCGATTGCACACAACATTCAGGTTCCTTTAGGTAGTTATGTCGATAAGTGCTTGTTCCCTCAATAGTTCACCTTCCATTGCTTCATGGGCAGAAATCGATTAAGTGCACTGCGCGATTCAATTTAATAGTTAGGGAGCGATCATAACACAATGGAGACGCCACTCCCCCTCTTCTGCGAAGAGGAAGAAGAGCCCTTCCGTCCCGTGCTTCATGACGTAAACAACTCCCTCCCACCCGTGGTTGAGCGGGGTATGGATCACGAGGGCATGAGTCACGCCGGGAGTGGGGGAGTGGGCGGATAGGAATAAAAAAGGGATACTCTGCTTTGTTCGGGCTGGCCTTTCAGTAGAGCTTCGGCTTCTGCTTTGGCTTGGGTTAGGGAGGAGGCTTTTTGAAGGCTTTCTGCTTTGGCTGGCTTTTTCGGTAGAGCTTCGGCTTCTGCTTGAGGCTTTTAGTAAGCTTTTTGCTTCGGCTTGGCTTTTCAGCAGGCCTTCGGGTTCTGCTCGGCTCGGAGTTCTTGGTCCTCGCTTTGTTCATCGGAAGAGAGTTGAGCTGGTTGCTCGGCTCAAGCTGCTGGTGGTGGCTTCTTGCTCTTGGTTCGTGTTGTGAGAGGCTTTGTTCATCGGAAGAGAGTTGAGCTGGTTGCTCTGCTGGCTCTTGTTGGTTCGTGGAGCTCTTTGTTCTCCGCTTGGTGCGACTCATCGGCCTCATCTTGGAGGTGGTTCCTCGGGGAAGCGACGCATCGACGGGAAGGATCGGCGCCTCGTCTGACCAGCACGTGTTCAGAAGCGCGAGAGGATTCACTGGAGCTCGGGAAGGATCGCGGCTCACGGCGATTGGATCCAGCTCGCTCTCACTGGAGCCCGGGTCCGAACAGCTTGAAGACCACACGAGGTGGAGAGGTTCGAGTTAGGTCCTGGGTTTCAGCTCACCTGTCCTCCGAGCTGGAGTCAATTATTAAAGGGCTCAGCCACCATTTCTTGGGTGTGTGTGTGTGTGTGTGTGTGTGTGTGTGTGTGTGTGTGTGTGTGTGTGTGTGTGTGTGTGTGTGTGTACGTGTGTGTACGTGTGTCCGTGGGCCCGTCTAATAAGTAGGAAATTGTTAAGTGCTTTGTGTGCTGTAAATGTTGCCTTGCATTTCGTATAGTCGGTATAGTTCTGCTCTTACGTGCTTCCCTCGTTCCCCATTATTATTAATAAATACCCCAATTGTTAAATGTTTTCTGCTCGTCGCGTCGATTCTTTCATTGACCGAGCATTTCGTGTGTTGGTAGTTAGAAAGCCATTGGTTTGCCGTAAAAGGGGGACATTTGGACCGACGGTTCTCAGCGATTAAGCCGCTCGGAATCGCGCACGGGACAGGCTCGCCTCAGCGACTTGTTCCGTACAAGTTCCGTTGAGGGTGGAATACCCCGGTAGTTGGATCACGTGGGTATTTAGGTAAATTGAAGATTGGCAATCGACCCTACACCACGTGGTCTGCCCATTGGCGTATTTCGGTTCTTGTACAAGGACCCGTTGACTCGGACTTATCCGGGCGGCGATCTATATTCCGGGCGATCGGTCGGGCTGACTCGACTTGCGGCTCCGTCAGAGCGGTCGGTTCACGGCCGACGCACCGGCACTGTAACAATATATATGATCCATCCATCCATCAGCACCATACTCTGTGCAGTGTTGGTGCTGCCTAAGCAGTCTCCTTGGCTTGAGGGTACAATCCTGGACAGGTCACCACTTCAACACAGGATACCAGCAAGTTAGTACTCATTTTGCTGACCTCGGAAGGATGACAGGCAGAGTCAACCTCACCTGATAGTAATTCAACAGTCAAGGGGGATTTGAACTCAGGATCCAAGGATCCTTAGCCCACCACCATAACTATTATGCCAACACCAGGCATAAAAAAACAATATATATATATATATATACACACACACATACATAAACATATCAAATCACTCCATTTTAAAGCCTTTTTCCCTGAGCAGGGGGTCAGCTTTTTGCGGGCTCCAATCATGGTCCCCTTTCTTGTGGCAATGTTTTTATGGCCGGATGCCCTTCCTGACGCCAACCCTTAGTCGCTTTCAACAAGCAGGGATAATTACCAATATACTGGTGCTCATTTCGCCGACCTTCGGAAGGATGACAGGCTGAATCAACCCCCCTGATGTTAATTCAGTGGCCAGCAGGGCTCAAACTCAGGACTCTGAGGATCCCAAGCCACCACTCGGCCAACACCAGGCTCATATATATATATATATATATATATATATATATATATATATATATATATATATATATATATATATATATATATATATATATATATATATATATATATATATATATATTGTTACGGCTGTGGAAATTCGCAGACCACCATAAAGGACCTTAGATCAGTTATGACGATAAGTAATTGTGTAGTTAGATTTCCCCACCGTTGTTTAGAGGGAATTTCCATGTTCACAGAGCTGCGATCCTTTGAGATAGCCATTTTTCTTTTCTCTAACATTATTTTGGACCAATCAGCCCCAACAACCAAATCGCCACCACCAACATC
This sequence comes from Eptatretus burgeri, assembly GCF_056783735.1. Taxonomy (NCBI): domain Eukaryota; kingdom Metazoa; phylum Chordata; class Myxini; order Myxiniformes; family Myxinidae; genus Eptatretus; species Eptatretus burgeri. The sequence goes on from NC_140964.1 coordinate 43,733,928, forward strand.
ATTCCCAAACAATTGCAACTCAAACACCACCACCTTCGCCTCTTTACCTCCACAACTCCACCCCGCAAACCGCTTCACCGCCATTCTCAAACGACGCCCGCCAACAACCAAATCGCCACTACCAACATCATTCCCAAACAACTACAACTCAAACACCACCACCTTCGCCTCTTTACCTCCACAACTCCAACCCGCAAACATCGCTTCACCGCCATTCTCAAACGACGCCCGCCAGCAACCAAATCGCCACCACCAACACCCTTCCCAAAGCACCGCAGCAAACTCCCACCACCTCTGCCTTTCTACCACACGTCGGGCCATGGGTTGTGAATGGGTTCCTTTCGCCTCGAAAAGCGGATCAAGAATGATTCACGCCCACTTTTCTTCCATCCAATGGCTGAGCATCGGGTGGTGTGGCCCCGCCTCTGAACCTGCTGTGATCCAGAAATTTGCATATACGCTCCTCCCTCGGCCTATATAAGCGCGAGCACAACGCAGCTCGCGGCAGTCAAGTGGAAGCAGTGGAGTGGCAGCAGCAGTGTGGCAGTGAGTCGGCAGTCAAGTCTGGAGTCGGTGGAGTGGCGGTCTGGAGAGTCGGGAGACGGGGCAGTCAAGCAGCGTGTCGGTCGTCGGCGGTCAAGTGGGAGCAGTGGAGTGGCAGCAGCAGTGTGGCGGAGAGTGGCAGTCAAGTGGGAGCAGTGGAGTGGCAGCAGCAGTGAGTCGGCAGTCAAGTCGGGAGACGGGGCAGTCAAGTCAAGTGCAGTGTCGGCGGGGCAGTCAAGTTGGGAGACGGAGCTCGAAGCAGACGGGAAAGGCAGACGGGGGCCGATCGACGGAGAGAGCTCACCGACCACGCCAGGGGCACGAAGCCAGGCGCAGCTATGCTGACATCGCGGCTTGCTCGCCATCGCGCCACGAGGGTGCGGGTAAGACCCTTCAGTCTCGTGGACCTGGCCGCTCATCCAGGTTCCACGCACATTTGGTCCACGAACCTGTCTGCCACCCTTGCCTTTGAGGGTGGCTTTTTCCTTTGCTTTTGTGTAAATGCATGTGGTGGGGCCATCTTATAAGTAGAATTGTCTAAGTGTGCGTGTGACAAAGACTTCATTCGGTTGTAACTCTGCCTTTGCTTGCTTTCACTGTATACGTGCATGATTTTCTGTATGGCTGTAAAATACGTGCTTGTCTGAGTGTGCAATAAATGTGCCTGTTGAACTGTTCCCAGTTTCGTTGCGTCCTTTCCCTTGTATGAAAGTTCCATCTTGCATCACGGAAGGAATTGGTAGGAGGGGTGTAAGCACCCGGTAAATAATCACGTCTGTCGGGGCCGGCGATAACACTGCTCGGTTATCACTGAAGCACGGAACGGACCGCTTAAGCGGTTTGTGTCCTAGGCCGGCCAGCGGCGAAGTACGATCGCCCGGTTAACTACTCGCGCAGGTACTTCGGTAGGTCGAGTTTGGCGAACAACCCTATCCTGTGCAGGTGGCCGATTGGCATGATTGTGGTGTGGTCGAAAGACCCACCCGTAACTAGCTCCTGGCGGTAGTTCCAAGGAGGGTCACGACTGAATTGTCCGTTCCGGTGGGCGACACGGTCGCGATTCGAGTTACGTGGCTGATCGCACGCCGGGCGGGCCGAAATTCGTAATACACACACACACACACACACACACACACACACACACACACACACACACACACACACACACACACACACACACACACACACACACACACACACACACACACACACACACACACACACACACACACACACACACGTTGGCGCAGTGATTAGGGCAGCGGCTTGGGATACAAAATGTCCTGAGTTCAAGCCCCGTTGGGCCACTGAATTAATACACCAGGGGGTTGACTCAGCCTGTCATCCTTCCGAGGTCAGCGAAATGAGTACCAGTGTACTGGGTCCGGGGTATACCCCGGTTAAAATAGGTGTACCATATCCCTGTGTCGTAAGAGGCGACCAGGGTTGCATCAGGAAGGGCATCCGGCGTAAAACATGTGCCAAATCACTATGCGGATCATATGGATGATCCGCTGTGGTGACCTCTAATGGGAGCAGCCGAAACAAGAAGAAGATATATATATATATATATATATATATATATATATATATATATATATATATATATATATATATATATATATATATATATATATATATATATATATATATATATATTCAAAAATTCACTTCAGGAGCAAATTATTTGTTTGAACGTTACAAAATAAGTGTAATAGGTTTCACTTGTATGTAATCAGTGGTTTAACTTAAAAATTAAGTTCCCCCAGTTATCTGAGGAGTTTTAAGGTATAACCAGAGATGCCAACTTTTGGAAATCAGAATTAGGGAGGATTTGCAACCGACACCAAATAATGTGCGTGAAGCGCACATCTCGAGCGCGGAGCGCTCGACCCTTGCGGCGGGGTCCAGGGCCCGCCTTAGGGCCCTGGAAGCTCTGGGGTTCTAGACGCTCTCTCGTGCCCTCTGAGCCCTATTTTGGAGCATTTGACATGTTAAGAATTCCCACTTTTTGAACAAAAAAAGGGGAAAATTGTGCACTTTTTAATGTTACATGTATGTTAATATTAGTAAGTTAGGGGACAATCAAAGATTAACAAAAAGCACAAAAGAAGCAATAATTTTTCTTACCTTACTGGCTGGTACTACTGCTGCTTGCTTTTTCCATGGCAGCTTTGCTGAGTGACAGCTGTGTGGCTCTTTTAGCCCTTCTGATTATGTCTTTGCTGTATTCTCTCTGGTAGCAAGGGGTGCTATGAGCTAGTTTTTCAATTAAGAGAGCTTCCAGGGTTTTGACACTCAAATTGGGACGAAATTCAGTATGATTCTTCCGTACAAGACTGAGTGCCCGCTCACATGATGCGTTCGAATGAGGAATGACCAAGATTCCCTTCATCACTTTGCTCAAATTAGGATACTTCTTGGCACCAGTGCAGGGATCTGTGAGCTGTGAAATCCGATGCCACTGCTCATCCACTCTCACTGTCTCAGTAGCAATTGTAGCTATGGAGGCGTCTGCCTGGTCGTGAGCGAATTCACTCTCAAGACTGTCTATGTCACTATCACCGCCACTGAACAGACAGGGGAATTTCTTGATGAAAAACTCCACACAGTCAAACCCCACTTCTTGGTGTAGCTTAACATCCAGCACCTGAGCATGCTTGGCTAATTCATCATCTAGCGGCCAGGTTTTGAAGATGTAATTGCAGGCTTTCACATAATATGAGCGAACTGCACTGAAGAAACCTTGGATGTCTGACTCACTCAGAGTGAAGGTGGATTTCTTGAGACTCCTTTGTTCCCTTATATACAGTTTGGCATCGTTCCCAATCATGAGGTCCTCATCATTCTTCTGATGATTTCTGTCAGAGAAGGGTACATTTACCAGAGCAACCGATGACACCGATGGTTTCAAAAACCGTACGAAGATATCTTTCAGAAGACCATTCAATTCTCTGTGCAGGAGATGAATACAGGGTTCGTCTCTTTGGAGCAGAAGATTCCCCTTCTCAAAAAGCTTGTTAGCATATCGAAGGAAGAAACAATAGAGTTTTGTTTGTGGAGACAAGAACATCCTGTTGACACGTTTTTCTCTAGATTCCTGCACAGTGTTTGAGGAAGATGCGCTTTTAGTTGTAGAACTCGTAGTACACTTAGCCGCAGGGCGATCACACTTGCGTTTACTGCCAGCAGAAGAGGTCAGACTCGTAGTACCAGATCCAATTTTACGTTTGAGGAGAGAGCTTGAGGTAGGTGCAGCCAAGGAAGAAGACCTCTGATTCGAAGGTTTTGCTGAGCTTCTATCAAGTGATTTGGCAAAAGCAGAACTTAACTTGGGTCCTTCTTTGCCTGTAGATGGGACTATCCCAGTCTTTCTCGACTCTGAAGGGATCTGCTTTGTAGATGAACGTGATGAAGGGCCGGTGATGCTACCTGCTCTCAGCATTGGTTTTGGTGCTGTCCCTGCTGTCTTCTTCGCAGCAGATACTGCAGTGGTAGTGGTGAATGCTGCTCCACTAGTGCTTGATCCTGCAGTGCCAGTACTGGCAGTAGATACAGTGCCGTCCTTCTTGCTCGTTGTTAGAGTCTTGGCTACAGTTGGTTGCATTTTTCTTCGTACTTCTTCTTTGAAGAAGAGGCGAAGTGGCTCCCACTGTTCAATCAGCCTGTCTAGGCACTGACCAAGGGACAGCCACCTTGTTGCGACATGCTTCAGAATCTTGTGTGTCGGGGCATCACAGAGTTCTTGCAGTGCTTTCACTCCTTTGACGCGTTTACTACTTTTGTCCAAGTAGTAGTAAATATCGATGAGAAAGTCATCTAATTCAATGGGTAAGGCCTGAGCCGCCTTCTTGGCCGTATTGTGCATCATATGGCGAGGGCATCCCATGATGTAGCACTCTGGATTTTGTTTGTGGATATAAGCAGCGACTCCTTTGTGCTTGCCCACCATGACAGAGGCATTATCAGCACAAAAGGAAACACAATTTCCCCACGGAATTTTCCTGTCACTGAACTCATGATCAAGCAGTTTGAAAATGTTTTCTCCAGTGGAATCTTGTTTGCACGCAGGCAAACTTAGCAAACCTTGCTTCACAATCCCAGCACTGTTGTCATAGTACAAAATCAGGACAGGATATAGCTGGGCCTCACCACTGTCATTGCTACCGTCTGTAGCTAGGCGAAATGGAGCTAGTCTAGCAATATCGGCAATAGATGAAGCAGTAACATTTGACAACTCACCAATTATTGCTGAAGTTTTTGTTCTTGCACATCCATACTTTGAAGCAACTTTTGAATCTGGAAACATCTTTTGAAATAGAGGTCCAGCATGATCTGAGACTGATATGGGCAAGTTATGTCCCACAATAAATCCACGAAAGAGAAGTTCCGCTCGGGTAACATCCTCTTCCTCGCTTGTCCCTTGTTTGGTGAAATAATTCAGAAGTGTACCGGTACTCGTGCTCGAAGATCTCTCCTTTGCAATGTCTGTGTGCCGTTTGCTTCCAACGTGCTTCCGAATATCATCGCGACCTCCGTGCTCAACTGAAATATCAACGCTGCATACTGTACAATACGCATGATGAATTCCTCTTTCAGACTTTCGAATACACGGGTATTGGAGACTGTATTCGGTCTTGTACTTCTGAGACCATTTCTTGGTCTTCGTAAGCTTCTTTTCTGCCATTTCGTAATCAACATCGAGGGCTTGAAGCATCAGTAACTTCGAAGTCGATGTTCCACAGCTGCAGCGCGACTCGTAGAACTCTAGCGGCTGTTAAACACCGCACGGTGGTCGCGACCGCCGGGCTGGTACGGGGCCCAGCTGCATGCAGTGAGCGTATCGCATGCATATACACTGTGCATACATACCGCATGCACTGTATTGCACACATACCGCATGCACTAAATCTCAGTGCATGATCGCATAAGCGAGATCCAGACCCAATGTTTCGCTGCTCCTCATTTGAATTTGCAATTTTTTACGTACAATTTGGTAGCAGCGAACGTTATGGAGTTACCACATGCTATACGTAGCAGACGATGCTTTTCATTCAATTCTCATACTAGTACATTCTGATTAGTGAACAGTGCAAAAATATCAAAATTTCGGGAGGATAAGGATAGTGATCGTAAGGGCGGGAGTTTGGGTGAATTTTCGGAAGCCTCCCGATGAAATCGGGAGGGTTGGCATCTGTGTATAACTCACTTGGTCAACCAACACGGCAAACATGAAGACCAAGGAGCTTTCCAAAGAAGTCAGACATGAAGTGGTGGAGAATCACCGTTCAGGAGAGGGTTATAAGATTTCAGTCACTCATTATCCCTTTGAGTACAGTGTAAGCCATCATTAAGAAGTGGAAGACGTATCATACCACCCAGACTCGACCCAGATCAGGTCGCCCATCCAAACTCAGCAGCCAGGCAAGCAAGAAACTGGTTTGGGATGTCACTAAATCCAACAATGACTTTGAAAGATCTGTAAGGCTCTATGTGTGAGATGGGGTCAGCGTTCAATCAACAATATCCTGTTTCCTTCACAAAGCTGGCCTCTATGGACAAGTGGCAAGAAAGAAGCCATTACTGAAAAAGATGCATCGAAAAGCTTGTGTGGAGTTTTCATATTTTTGTGTCATCTGACAACAAAACACTTCTCCAAAACATACTTGCAGTATCATTAAGATGTTTTTGCACTTTTTTGGTTGAAATTCAACGCGTTACGTCTGGCGCAAGTCTAACACTGCACATCACCCAGTCAATGCCATCCCCTAATGTCAAGCATGGTGGTGGCAGCATCATGTTCTGGGGCTGCTTTTCATCAGCAAGGACTGGCAAGCTTGTCAGGATAGAAGGGACAATGGATGGTGCAAAGTACAGGAGAATGCTTGATGAAAACCTGCTAAAGTGAGCCATTAATCGGAAACTGGGTAGGAGATTCACATTGCAGCATGGCAATGATCCGAAGCACAAAGCTAAAGCCACATAGCAGTGTTGAAAAATAAGAAAATAAATGTTCTTGAGTGGCCCAGTCAAAGTCCTGCCTTGAACCCAATTGAACAGTTATGGCGAGACTTGAAGATTGCAGTCCATCGAGGATCCCCATCAAACTTGGCAGAACGAGAGCAATTTTCATGTGAAGAATGAGAAAATATTTCACCTCACTGTACAAAGCTGGTGGAGACCTTCCCAAAATGACTCGTAGCAGTCATTGCTGTAAAAGGTGCTTCCACCAAGTACTGACCTAAGGGGCTGAATACTTTTGCAACCAGTGAATTTTGATTTCTGCACATTTTTTGCAGGTATCCCTGACATGTAACCTCCTTTAACTGTAACAGTGTTTAGTTTGATCACTTCAGTTATGAATAAAATAGTTCATCAGGAAAAATCGTTTCTACATAACTTGTAATTCATCTAAATGTGTCATTATTGGAAGGGGGTGAATACTTGTGCAGGACACTGTACAAATACATTTAAAACAACAAGCACAACATACATGCATACAGCATGACAATTGCTTATGTTATGGTATTGTGCCATTAGGTGCCCTTGGGGCCCCTTTATCATTTCATGGGTAAACGGGCCATATTTTTGATGTTAACCTTTTCTTTGCACATTCAGGTATCTTAATAAACTCATTTAGATGATAATATGTCACTTCGCCCGTTAAAATTGGCGGAATAAGTGTAGAAAGCCCACTGAGTACCTAAAAGTGAAAAATAAAAAAATGGGCACGTTTTTTTCAAAAAAAAAAAATCAGCAGTCACCATAGTTTTCAGCTTAAAACGTTACCCGACACACCATTTTTTTTAATGGGGGCAATATCCCTGGACACTTTCCTGGTAGAATAACGATAACGAGGAGGAAGTCATCATGGGACGGAATCAACAAAATGAACCAATATTATGGCAAATACATATTTTAGGGGGCAACTCCCCCCCCCGCCGTGTAGACCCCCTCAGACCCCGATTCTTTCCTTTTTTTAATGCCGTGAACAAACTTTGGTACCTACAAAGTGATGAAGGTTGTGGTCAAGTTAAATCAAAATCGTGTGTGTGGTTTGAGAAGTTGAAAGTGTCTGTGGATGGACGGATGGACGGCATGCTATCCCGTAAGCTTGTCGGAACTACGTTCCAGGTGAGCTAAAAATGTAAACACAATTTCTCACTTGAAGCAGGTTTTGAGGCCAATTAATTGCACCGTTTTATCAAACTATTCTTTAAGATAATGGTAAATAGGTGCCACACTATCTTGCTGTGAATAATCTTATTGAGTGTTCGTCTTAATTAATAATGGGAGTTCATCACTCTACGATCCAGAGAGGCCAACTCCTTTTTCACATCAGAGCCCTGAAAATGATGCCGGTTTTTTTTAACTTAATGTTTTTTTCCAGAGAAAACACAAATTTCAGTTTTCAATGCAAGTTTCAATTTTAAACCAATGCTCCCAACAGGTGACCAGAGCAATGCACTTAAGGGGTTCTATGCCAAACCAGGTTTTAAATAATAAAGCAACTGTTATCACGTAGCCTGGTGTTGGCTTCGTGGTTAGGGTGGCAGCTTGGGATCCTAGGGTCCTGAGATCAAGCCCCGTTGGCTGCTGAATTAATACACCATGTGGTTTGACTCAGCCTGTCATCCTTCTGAGGTCGGCAAAATGAGTACCAGTGTGTACTGGTAGAGGGGCAATGCATCAGCGATGCAGTCGCACTTCCAATAAATGATAGCTACCCTGGGGGGAAGAAGAATAAGAATAATAAGAAGAATAAGAAGAATAATAAGAAGAATAATAAGAAGAATAATAAGAAGAAGAATAAGAAGAATAATAAGAATAAGAAGAATAAGAATAATATCTATAATAATTAGAATAATAATAAGAATAACAAGAATAAGAATAAGAATAAGAAGAATAAGAAGAATAATAAGAAGAAGAATAAGAAGAATAATAAGAAGAATAATAAGAATAATAATAAGAATAATAAGAATAATAAGAATAATAATAAGAATAAGAATAAGAATAAGAAGAATAAGAAGAATAAGAATAAGAAGAAGAAGAAGAAGAAGCACAAAATTTTGAACCACAATCATTTCAAATAAAATTATAAGTTTGCAAAGGTTGAACAAATGTACTTATTTGAAATTCCATGAAAATTACTCAGAAGAAGCAGTCAAGGACACATACTAAGCACACCATGGATTAACAATAGCTATCGTGTGCAGCCTGTGGCTGCTGGTTCCATCATCTTCTGGGGGCACGGCTATATCACTGATCATGTAATGCTCTCTGTTACTCATTTCGCCAACCTTGAAAAGATGACAGGCTGAGTCAACCCACCTGATTTTAATTTAACAGCCAACAGGGGCTCAAACTCAAGACCCAAAGATCTTTAGCCAGCCACCTTCGCTGTTAAGCAAACACCAGACTTTGATTACCAATGAACGTTATTCACTAAATCCGAAGCGTTTTCAAGATATCCGTAGCTCAGTTTTATGATTTCAGTTTCCAAAAGTGCCACAGGTCATCGAAACAGTAATCATCTTTGTTGACCCTTCCACACGGCTACACAGTTTACCAAAAATATATCTTTGCATTGACCTGCTAATCACAATCGTTCCAATGTAGACAAAGGAAACTGCATTCGTTGGCATGTTGTTTAGCTTAAACATGTACCTACCTTTTATAGGGTATCGAGTATTCAAAAACTCATTTGTTAATGATCCGCATGCTTTTTCCTCATCAGTCACAGCGACAAAAGACTCTGATGATGTCAGAATACTGTCACATTGGAAAACACTTGGATCCACCTGGTTTTCTGCATCTGCATTCCCAAAATAGCCATATCATGGTAAACATTCAAAACATTTGTAGATTTCGAGTTCTGCTATGTTGGAAATCAAAAGTTAATATTCAATGCAATGGAATGTTCATCACTTTTAAGGTGAGTGGGTGAGTGTTGGTCTGTTTCGGTGGACAAGATAAACAATAGATTTTTTTGTCAACCAAAGTTGAGAAGTGCAGGTTTACGGAGTGGCCCGATCGGGGGTGTGCTTTCCCCTACACTAACAATTTGGGACCAATGGGTCCTCTCAAAGTCTAATTACCCTACTCCGTTCATCTCCAGCCCCCTGGCAGAGTAGCCCGATGGGGTCAAGCTTTCCTGTAAATTAACAAATTGGGTCCCCTCGAAATCCAATTATTCTACTCCGTTTCTCCAGCGACAACAGAAATCAAAAATTGTTTTTTTTTCTCTCTTTTTGTATTCCCATCCCCCGTGCGTCTTAGGAAAGCCTTTCTAACTATCCTAACATTTTGCAAAACACATTTCTCTTTTTACAATTAACCCTCCTCTAGTGGTTTTATTTAACCAATTTAACCAAAATTCTGTGTGCTGGTGATCAAACACGTGTGGGCCTCGCCCTCAATTTTTTTATTTTGTGTGTGTTTGCACAATATCATGGCTGAGCTATGGGGTTCCATCTGCAGGCCTTTACCTGCCTCAAATGCGGCACCTCAGGCCACTGGTGTCGCCTCCGAGCTTACCTGCTCCGGCCAAATTCGAGGTAGCCCTCTGTATGTGTCCAAAAACTGCCAACGCTGTGAACCTTTATTTTATGTCTCTTTCGTGTCCTGACAGGCACTCAGGTGACAAGTCTGGGGGAAGGGGGGGAGATCCTCTCACCCATCAAATGGACCTTCGGGCCAATGGTGAGCGAGAGGAGAGGGGCACGGTTTTCACATCCTGAGGTGGGGGGGTTGAATTTAAAAGCGTCCGCCACCAGGTGGAAGAAAAATACGCCCAGGATCAACCTTGCGAAAAGGTTACGCTTGGAGTCAGTGGAACTGCTGTAGCACACCACGCACCCCACCAACCCACCGAGCCACGAATCTCCTCCTCCTCCTCACAAGCCCCGTGCTGAGCACTGACCGCAACCTGCATTGAGAACACACCTGGGCAAACACCCTGTATCTGTTCCTGCGGTGTCCCGCTGGACACAGCAAGGGTATTTTCTGTGCTGTCACCTCTCTGATCTATCTCCAGGAGGTCTTCAAATTGGTTGATTGCAATGGTCATATTAAGATGACTCGCCAGACTCATACCAAGCAACTGGCACAACATATATACATCACATACCGTATAATGATATGTCAACATTAACAGTGTAGCAAATATAAATACATAACAGCATATACCAAGGTGATGGTTTCCAAATTCTTCTTTACGTTTCAGGCTGCATATGTCGCTTATTCTGATTCCAAACACACGGTCGTCATGTTCTGTATGTCCAATGTCACTCATGTTGGATGTGCATGGAGTTTCCATAAACTTCAGCTTCTCAGCACAGTGGGAGAGTTCCTGACTCACAGCATTGAGCATCGAGCACAAAATGTTCACGAGGTTGGAACCTGCAGGCCGGACATCGCACATCTCCCAGCAAGATCCCACAAAGCTGCGAAGCTCAGCGTACACTGCAAAGGGACATTTCTGTTTGACGAGAGAGAAAAGTTCGGCTCTCACTGTGTCCGACTCCACGCACGCTTGAAGCACCTCTCTGCTCTCAATGCCAAGCTCTGTGATCATAATTTTGGCCGTTTTTTCTCTCAAGCCCTGGGCCTGTAGCCATGTTTGGAAAGTCTCTGATGCAGCCATAATCTGCCAGGGACACAAATCACGTGAGCACTGCAAACAGTAATTCACTTTTGCATGTACATTAATGCTTTATACAAAAAAAAAGAATTTAAACCTCATTTTACAGATACTTGTAATTTAAACTATGGCATGCATTGTACAGTGGAACCTCAAATGAAATAAGTATACACAGCACTTTACTGTACTCAGCATTTGTGCCCGAATCGTTTATCGGCATGAGTGTTCTCTGGGAGTGAACGATAAAAAAAAAGTCCCGTTTCGTCAGCATTGTAGACTTTGGATAAAAATCAGCCCTTCCTTTTTAATCAAAACATCAAATAATTTTCCAAAAGGATCTACTTCCTCTTTGGCCACGCTTAAAGAATCACTGAAAGTCTTCTTATTTACGATGCCATAATGCTTATGGAAACGCCAAAGCCACCCACCACTCACCTGGATATTTATATTCCCATATGTTTCGCAAGCGTGTTAGTAACTGAACAAAGCTCCACACCACACACATTTACAACACCAGAACGTTGCTGAACATACCAATTATACACTGCCTCTGAGGTTTTTGTCTTGTACTACACGTTCATGTGCTTCCTTGCACCCACTGTCAAACCACTTTTAGAACTATCCACACTAAATTTTATGAAAATTGTTTGAGCTTGTCCTTACTTATACGAATATCAGACACCGTTTGCTTCTTCACACCAGACTCATCACACACGCAGGTAAACGATACACCAGAGTCTAACTTTGCAATTAGCTCCAATTTCTGCGCCACACTCAGATTCACACACTTTCTCTTTGCACCACTGTCCAGAGAAGGCATGGCAAAAATCGCTCGTACAACTTTATACGCAAGTAAAACGCAAAGAAACACATCAAGTCAAAGACTCAACTATGCACAATCTGACCTGGAAGACTGTCGTAAGGACGTCTTCTGGGTCAGATTGTGCATAGTCTGATGACCACGTATCTGTCAGCACCCTCTATCGGTATAATCACAACTTACAGGACAGCGTCCCCAAGCTTTATGTTTTTTGTCCGTTAAATCGAGGTTTTACTATAGTTGCTTTTGCAATTTCAGAGATCTAAAAAGTGGCTAAAAATAAAAACACGAAAAAGGTGTGGCCCATCACGGATGTATCATGTTACACGCACCTATGAAAACTATGTCTTGTGCAGGGTGTTCCAAAAAAGACCTGGACAACTTTGGTTGTTAATATATTTAGTACCACAAATGATACAATAATACGCTTTGTTTAACATGACACAGAAACTCAAAGTTTTCTTCATTTTCAGGTGTGATGGTTTAATATAAAAGAAAATGGAAACTCCACAGGAGAAGGCTCAGTGCGTCGAATGGTTCATCGAGATGAGATCCGACATGCAAGTTCAGCGTAATTTCCGTACAAGGTATGGAAGGAATCCACCATCACGGACTAGTATCAGAGAGTAGTACAAGATGTTAAAGGAGAGTGGAAGTTGTCAGAAACAGAAAAGTACCGGTCGACCAAGCACAAGTGCAACAGATGTTGAACGAGTGCGTGAATCATTTCAACAAAGTCCCAGGAAATCAATTTGACACGCATTTAGAGAACTGGGACTACCACCCACCACTGCACACAGGATTTTGCATAACAAGCTTTATGCCTACAAGGTGCATATTCTGCAGGAACTCAAACCAAATGATGGACTCAAATGCAAGTCAAGCCCTTGGAAATGCTCAGTCGCAATGAGGAAGACGAAGATTACCTGAAAAAGGTCATGTTCACAGATGAAGCTTGATTTCATGCATCGGGGAAGGTCAACTGGCACAATGTGAGGATCTGGGGCTCTGAAAACCCCCACTTGGTCATTGAACACATACACGACAATGCAGAGGTCAATGTGTGGTGTGGCCTTCTCCATGACCGTTAGGTGGGTCCGTTTTTTTTTTTTGCGGAAGACACAGTGACCTCAACAATTTACATGAACATGTTGGAAAGATTCACCTTCTTCCAGATTGAAGACCTGCAACCCGAGTTCATTTTTCAACAAGACAGCGCTCCCCCTCATTAGGCCTTCATCATTCGAGCCATCCTGAATGAAAGTATTCCAGGTAGCTGGATTGGCCGAGACGTACCAACCGCCTGGCCCCCACGATCACCACACATAACCCCCCTTGTTTTTTTCTGAGGGGGTTTGTCAAAGATGTTGTCTACAACACCAAGGTGGTAAACCTGCAGGATCTCCGTTCTCTGATCAATGGTGGACACAAACATTCTGAGCTGAACATGGCAAGACCTTGTGTACCGCCTTGATGTCTTGTGCATGATAAACAGAGCTCGCATTGAAGTGTATTGATGGTGTGCACAAAACTTTGTGAGTTTCTGTATCATATAAAGTTTTATAAACCAAACGGTATCGTTGTATCATTTGTGGTTCTAAATATATTGTTACGGCTGTGGAAATTCGCATTACACCATAAAGGGCCCTCAGGTGAGATATCTCTGTAAGTACTTGTGTAGTTAGCCCAAACTCGTTGTATAGAGGGAATTTATGTGATTCATCCGGGCTGCGATGCTTTGAGTTAGTCATTTTTTCTTTTCTGTCGTTATTTTGAACCAACCACGTCTCAACCGCCATCACACAACAACCACCTTCACCACCATGCCAGCCATCGTCACCAACTACAACCACGCTCCAACCTGCAGACAACAACCACAATGCCAACCCTCACCACAGAAGACCCTCCACCACCTTCACCTTTACCTTCACGAATTCATCCCACATCATCGCTTCTACGGCCATTCCCGCACCACTGTGAACACTGAACGTCGGGCTGTCTCGGGCCCGTTCGGCGATTGGTGCCGAACGCACCGAGCCGCGAGCGCGAATGGCGGCCTTTACGAGGGTAAAAACGAGGGATCAGAAACGCTTCACGCCCACTTGTCCTCCGTCCAATTGGTGAGCGCAGGGCGGCTTGGCCCCGCCTCCAAGCGTGTGTATGTGAAGTCCGTATTTGCAAATTTTAGGATCAGGAGAGGTTCACGCCCATTTTTGCCCGACCAATGGCTGACCAGGGGGGGGGGCGGCGTGGCCCCGCCTCCAGTCGCGTTCTGATCCTAAAAATTGCATATTGGCTGCTCCTGCCGCCTATAAAAAGGCGAGTGCAAGGCGAATCGAGAGAGTTGGGTTTTGGAGTTGCTTGGAGAGTGTCGTCGAGAGGTTGCTCTTGGGGACAAGGAGCGTTGCGTTGGCGGAGTTGAGTGCACACGGTGGAACTGCAAGCAAGGGAGCTCGGGTCCGAGGCAAGAAGGATGGCGGTCAGCGACGAGGTTGCAGTGTGGGAGATCGCTCGTCTCATCGCGGGACCCAAGTCAGCCAGCCACTCCCCTCCCCCAGGGCATCAACAATTCTCCCTTTCCCCCGCGCTGAGATAGTGCAAAAGGGGGCCCCGTTCCCACCCCACCCCAAACGTGGTGCCAACAAAACCCGCCAAGGGGAACGGAGTCGGGGCACAGCGGCGCGGCCACATTTGCGGCTTGCCCGCCAACGTGTCACGAGGACGCGGGTAAAACCTCCCCAGTCTCACGGACCTGGCCGCTCCTCCAGGTCACGTGCACATTTGGCCTACGGGCCTGTCTGCCTCCTTGTCTGTGAGGGTGGCTTCTTTCCTTTGCTTTTGTGTAAATGTGTGTTGGCACCGTCTGTGAAGTAAAACTGTATAAGTGTTGCCGTGTGTGCGCGTAGTCGGTTTTAACTCTTACATTTGCTTTATGTGCATTTTGATTCTGTATGGCTGTATATATGTGCTTTCCGTGTGCCGGGAAATAAAATTCTTGCTTGTTGAACTGTGCCCGTTTCGCTTCGTCTTTTCTTTATTGACCCTCCATCTTGCTTCACGTAAGGGGTTCGTAGTGGGTGCAACATCCCGGTAATTAATCTGAACCGTCGAGGCCGATGATAACACCGCTCGGTTATCACTGTAGCACGGAACGGACCGCTTAAGCGGTTCGTGTCCGGAGTCGGCCTGTAGCGTGGTACGATCGCCCGGTCGACCATTCGCACAGGTACTTAGGTAGATCGAATTTGGCGAGCAACCCTATCCTGCATGGGTGGGCAATTGGCACGATCGTGGTGAGGTTAAACCCCCACCCGTGACTAGCTCCCGGCGTTGTTCCGAGAGGGTCACGACAGAATTGTCCGTCCGATGGGCGACGTGCCGCGATTCGAGTTACGTGGCCGTCCGCACGCCGGCGGGTGCGAATTCGCAACAATATTAACAACAAAATTTGTCTGGGTGTTTTGGAACACCCTGTACGAGGTGTGTTCAAAAAGTATCCAACCTTAATTTTTTGTGCGTAAACAAATGAAGCTAGGGAGGCGTGGTTTGGTGCACGTATGTAGGCGATCCTAATCCGTATGTGTGAATATTTTCCCGCCTGCAGAAGCTGTCAGTTGCCGACAGACCGCCGATGAGTGAGGAAGTGTAAGTGAGCGCCGTCGGATTTTCCTTTTTGACAAAATGACGGAAAAATTTGAACAACGCTACTGAATCAAATTTTGTCTAAAGCTTGGCGATTCCCAAGTGAAAACGATCCGCAAGATTCAACAGGCCTTCGGGAACGAAGCAATGGGCACCACACAGATAAAAGAGTGGTACAACCGCTTCAAAGATGGTCGCACATCAGTGGAAAGTGATGCACGTTCTGCGAGGCCCTCAACATCCCGAAATGAGATCGTCATTGACCAAGTGAGGACCCTACTGATGCAGGATCGTCGAATCACGATCAGAGAACTTGCAGACGAGGCGGGCGTCAACATTGGATCCGTTCATTCCATTGTGACTGAGGATTTGGGCTTAAGGAGAATCTCAGCGAAGTTCGTGCCAAAGCTGCTAACGATCGAGCAGAAGCAACTCCGTTTGGAGATCGCACAGGACATGCTGGAGACTGTGAACAGCGATCCCAACTTCTTCAACACAGTGATCACTGGCGATGAGACCACAGTGATCCGTCATTTTGTCAAAAACGAAAATCTGACGGCGTTCACTTACACTTCCTCACTCATCGGCGGTCTGTCGGCGACTGACAGCTTCTGCAGGCGGGAAAATATTCACGCATACCAATTAGGATCACCTACATACGTGCACCAAACCACGCCTCCCGAGCTTCAATTGTTTACGCACGAAAAATTAAGGTTGGATACTTTTTGAACACACCTCGTAGAACCCCGGTTACAGACTGGTTGTGTCAGATGCCAAGCGTTTTCTGCCAGTCTGAAACCATTTTGGTTTTATATGCCAATCAAACGGATCGTTCCTCGACGCGACACAAATTAACTCAAAGCAGCAACTTCACCGAATCAACCAGATTTATTGGGGAACATCAGGAAGCACGACAGAAGCAAAACATTCACGACAATGCTTTAATTAACAATCTTTAACCCGTTCTTAACTAGGGAACTACGGACTACAGGTTTCGAGTGGGTCGCTACCGAGATATGCCTTATACACCATGTGCAGACAAAGACAGACAGACAGCATGCATGCAAGACAAGACAAGACAGAGTACTTGGTGATGTCTCATGGATGAGAGGAAAGTGTCAAAAGCACGAATGTCGCTCGTAACAAGCGGATGTCCACGGATTCGAGCTCCCAGCTCGAACGTGTCACGTGGCAAGATGGCAGCGCCGTCCTCTTTCTTTTCCGCACCGCACGCGGTCCCCGTGCGCTCTGACCCCGCGTAAGGTCGACGATGGGCCTC
Source organism: Eptatretus burgeri (assembly GCF_056783735.1). Taxonomy (NCBI): domain Eukaryota; kingdom Metazoa; phylum Chordata; class Myxini; order Myxiniformes; family Myxinidae; genus Eptatretus; species Eptatretus burgeri. The sequence continues at coordinate 43,750,854 of NC_140964.1, forward strand.
AGCTGATCTCTCTCAAGGTCTAGCATACAAATCCAGGCCTGGTCTGGGCACCAGAAAAGTCCCAAATCGAGGTGCCGAGCTCCGCAGGCGGATCGACAAACGTGTCGAGCCGTAAGGTGAGTAAGTACGGAGGCTCCGCGGCCAGACGCAGGCCAAACCTGTCGATCACCTCCCCATAAGTTCCCCATAAGAGTCAATCGCCGACTCGACGTGCAGGCCACCTCTCCCACTGTGCAAAAAGGCAGACTCGACGAGCAGGCAGCCTCTCAAAGCCGACTGCCGTTTCTCAAAACTCAACTCAACTCCTTTTCTCTCTTTCACTCGTTTTGAATCCCGAGCATGCCTCGAGAGTGGCTATTTCCACACACTGAACCCTTTTCTCTTTTACAGTTTTCTTTTGTTCGCTTGCTTCGAACCACTCGCTCCTCCCCCTTTTCGAACCCGACAAAACTCCTCCCATTCACATCACTTCCTTTTTTTTGGCCACACCCTCTCAGCCGACTGAGCGGGGCCTCGTCCGGGATGGGGAAGAAGAAGAGGGAGCTCTCGTTCCACCACCACCGCACAACAATAATACAGCCTCTTACACCTCCCGACGAAGCCTGGTGTTGGCTTAGTGGTTAGGGTGGCGGCTTGGGATCCAAGGGTCCTGAGTTCAAGCCCCGTTGGCTGCTGAATTAACACCAGGGGGTTGACTCAGCCTGTCATCCTTCCGAGGTCGGCGAAATGAGTGCCAGTGTACTGGTCCCGGTGTATGCCCCTGTTAGAATAGGTGTACCATATCCCTGTGTGTCGTAAGAGGCGACCAGGGTTGGCGTCAGGAAGGGCATCCGGCCATAAAACATTGCCTCAAGAAAAAGCCAAACCCCTGCACAGCAGGGAAAAATGGCTGTAAAAACGGTCATTTTTATTTTTATATTTACACCTCCCGACACACATATAACGTCCATTTTACCAAACAACCTCACTATACATGCATTTAATGGGGGATCTGAGCTAATCCTATATTTAGTAGTCCAATAAGGGCCATTTCCGTAACAATATATATATATATATATATATATATATATATATATATATATATATATATATATATGTCATGTATAAAATGTAAAAGCACATATAATGTGTGTATATAATCCTTTACGGATTTGTGTTTGTCACACTACTCCTTCAGTTCTGGGCTGATTACATCCAGACTTGCTACATCGGATCAGCATGACCCCAATTAATGTCTTGGGGTGTTTTTATCTTTGCCGGTGGTCTTGTTTGGGGGGAAAGGGGGTGGTAGAGGGATGCAATTTCTCGATGTAAATGTGTATTGCCACCTCCAGGTGGGAGAGGGTATTATAAGTCTCCACCATTTCCAGTACAGTGTTCCTATCCCCACGTTTTTCAGTGCAGCAAGGTGTTTGAATTAAAAGCAGTAGGTATGCTTTTGCTTCATGCATGTAACCTGGGTTATTTTTTTCTTTTTCCTATACGGAGCTGTCAGTTGCCTTTACACTGCCCAAATAAAGGTATGCATCAGAAGAACATGTTGCATGTTTGGAACAAGATCGCCCGAAGGGTGGGTACTCTGCTAGTATGTATAATATGCATTACTATAAACATCACTCAGTAGAGCGCATACCTATGCCAGGCTGAACAGTTAACATTTTGTGTCCCACTGATAGACTGGATCTGCATCCGGACCTGAACCAAAACCTAATCGGTTTGTTCTCATCACCGAACCAACTCATCCACTTAATTTTGTCACAACTCGTCCACAATTTTTTGAAATATCATGCTACACATAGTTTTTGGCCCCATCTCTCAATGGTGAAGAATCAATTTAAAAATTTAAAAAATTCATGTGTCCATATCCACTCTTCACTAAAATCGAATCAATTCTTCCTTTTCACACACCTGACCTTTCCACCAAGTTTCGTCCAAATCTGTTCACAACTTTTTAAGATATCGTGTCATTATATTGCTTTTAGCCCCATCACTCAATGGTGAAGAATCACTTAAAAAAAAGTTGTGAGATCCACATCCGGATCTGAATCTTTGCCAACGTCGAATAAATTCGTCCGTATCACACACCCAACCTGTCAACAAAATTTTGTCTGAATCAAACCACAACTCTTTGATATATCCTGTTCACAGACAGACAGACAGACAGACAGACTGGGGTGAAAACTACCTCTGCCACCAAAGGTGGACAGAGATGTGTATATGTGTATATATATACATATATACATACACATCACGTATTGCCTTAGAATAGATAGAAGTGTATAGAGTTGCGTGGTCCGTGTACAACTAGTTAGTCAATCTCGATGTGATCGAGTCGGGAAACGTAGCTTAAGAATCGTCTCGTTTGAATGTGTACCATACAGGGGATGGTGTGTGGTAATAATTAATTAGGGATCAAGGTTAAGGAAACAGACCAGATAAGGCCTGTGCTCTCAACATTTACACTATTTACTGTTTTAGGATAGCCGAATGATTTAATGTCAGCGGAAACTTTGGCTACCATCTTCCGTAGTAAACCGGCGGAGTGAAACTCCCATCTATTAATTAGATACTAGTCTAACCAATGGAGAAAGAGCCACCTGAGCAGGTTGGAAATACCAGGTCTTTGTCGAATTTAAAGCACGTATTAACACAGATGCAGTGTCACACAAGAGAAGATCTTAACCCCGAGTACTCAAAGCCTCTTAGACATTAGACCTCAACACTAAACATGGGGATAGATGCTTCAGCCATCGGGGAAATTAGACAAGCAAGGTTGGACAGATCGAGGGAAGAGAAGTCGGTGGGGTATGTTGTCAACCCCAGCTTCACCTGTACGTTAGCAAGATGGCTCACGTGTAACAAACAAGGTGTCAGGTGCAGGCAAGTGAGGGGTGTATGTGGGAGGTGCGATGTGGTACGGTAACATGTAGTGCAAGCTCTGAAAAGAACTGTTGTGGACTCAGGTTGATGCTCCACAACAGTGAGAATCAATGAAGTGTATGTGCTAGGAGATGCAAGGGTATAAGGTGTGTGTGTGTGTAAAGATGTCTAAGAGAGAGGTAAG
>NC_140964.1:43756417-43768917 GCF_056783735.1 Eptatretus burgeri
TTGTCATTGGGACCGGCGCGGCTCTGGTAACTCCTACTCGGTACGCCGAATCCAAGTCGGTACATGCGACTCGGTTCGGACATAGTCGGCAGAGGGTGTGGTTTCCCCGGTAGCTCGACGGCGTGAGTACTGAGGTAAATTGGAATAGACAAGAGGACCCTACCTCACACCGTCGAAATATTGGCGACCACGGTCTTTTAAGTGGCCTGTCGACGCCAGAGTTATCCAGGGTGACGACCTTTCAATTCCGGTGTTCGGTAGGAGATGGCCCAACTGCTCCGTCTGGCGTTCGTCCTTGCGACCGAACCCGGCCCTCAACAATATATTTGATGATAAAAGTCATGTGATGGAAAACAACCCCCAAAGAGGTGGCTCAACATTCATCAGGTGTTGGTCATTCACCGTGAGGTGAGCCAATGAGATGGCTTCTTCTAAATTACGTCCTAGCCAAGTTGTGCAACACAATGAGAATACCAAAATAAGTTATGCCATCGATCTCAAATCGACGTCGGACTTCCAAATCTTGAGATACTGTGGAAAAAAAAAAACAATAAATAAAACAAATCGGCAAATTTTTGTTGGAGAAGGAAGTCTTTGAGACGTTGAAGGGATTTCCCCGTGTAGAATGACCAAACGACACTTTTTCAGCCAGTCATCAATGACTGGAACCGCTTCTCGGATCCCATCCTACAAGCCCGATGGGTGACTCGTCTTTTAAAAACATTTGACACGTTTCTTTGAAGGAAACTATAAACTCCGGTAGAAAAATCAGTTTTTAACAATCAGTTTTTTTTTTGGTACACAAAGTCGAGGCTCGTGGAAGAGAGCGAGAAAGCAGAACGAATGAGAACGTGACAGAACAAAAAAAAGGAACCACACCGATAGCAGGGTTGAGGGACAAAATGACAATAGAGGGAGATTTGGACAAATAAAGGATGTGGGAAAAAAAAAAAGAGAAGTACAGGAGGACACATGGGTGGACATTATGGAAAGAGCCCCGGAAACTCTCAAGAAGGAAAAATTGGAAGGAGTTGGGGGTTAATGGGGGTACAAAATATAAATTATCGGTTTTCACTCGAATTACAATGTTGAGTTTGAGTTTCTTCTCTTTTTTTTATTTATTTTTTTTTTTTTTTGGAAGAAGTTACTATTATGGTGGAGATTATAAGCATGTACTGACATTGCTTTCACCTTTCTCCGGAAATTCAAGGTATTTCAAGATATCTCGGGAGACTTGAACTATAGGACGAAACGATTCCGACTCGATTCCCTTCTCATTTGTAATCTTTAACCCCCCCCCCCCCCCAGTTCGTGCACACATAAATTCATGACTCTTAATAAGATTTCTGAAAATTGATAAATCAATCAAAGGAACAATTTTAGATCCTGACACTAAACACAATCATGAGTCGTTGAGGACGAACCAGGCAAATACGATTCTCCTCACAAAAACAAAAACACAAAACACAACCACCAGCATTAGCACACTCAACTCACGATATCATGACCACAACACCACACAAAATCATTGCTTACAGTCTGACGAGACGAATTTCCAACTTCACGTTCGATGTCCGAAGCGTGTAATAATAATAATAAAAAAAAAAAAAATTTTTTTTTTGAAGAATGTGCATCCGCTAACGCGATGACGTCATGTCTTTGTGTTTCTATTGCTCCAGAATAAATTACAGTAAGTGATGTTTCCAGATCATTCTTCTAAAGTGTCTATTTTTCGGTAAAAGTACAAACATTAAATATCACACACGATTCCGATTTCAAAATGTTGGGATGTGAAAGAGGAAGAAAACGGAGACGTCAGGCGATATCGCTTCCGCGAACGATGCCACCATGGCCTGAAGATGTGTACAATAATTGTTCAATGATAATGTCGAGATGATGAACAAAACTTGAAACAATGTCACGGCAGCATGTCGCAATGTCAATAACCCTGATGATGGTAGAGTTAAAAATTTTTAAATCACGGTGTTCAATGCATAATATGCACCCGAGAGTATTGAGTGAGGTGGCTTGATTAGCAGGTGAGGGAGGTGTCACCAGATATTTTTAATGGCTCACTGCATGGATCCAGGACAGGTACCGGAGGATTGGAGAGTAGAAAATGTAACACCGTTGTTTAAGAAAGGAAAATAGAGAACAAATGAGAAACTATAGACCTGTTAGTTTGACTTCAGTTGTGGGGAAGGTGTTGGAGATATTGTTGTGGGCCGGGGGGGGGGGCGGGGTCGGTGGCGATAAACGACCACGGGGTGGAGCAGTGGAGTCGTCTCCCACCGAACACCCGGAATTTAGGTCGTGACTCTCGGATAAGTCCGAAGGTCACGGGTCCCTTAGCGGACTGTGGTCGCCAATACTTCGATGGCGTGGGGTAGGGTCAATTGCCTACTTTCAATATACCTAAGTACCCACGTCGTCCAACTACCGGGGAAAACCACACACTCGGCCAACTCTGTCCGCACCGAGTCGCAGGTATCGACTCGGATCCGGCGTAACCGAGCGGAGTTACCAGAGCAGAGTTACCAGAGTTACCAGAGCCCAATGAACAATCCACGGCATGAACGGCCCTCCCAATTCGCAACACGCACCATGCTAGGCCAATGGAGGCCAAACCAATAGAAAGCACAGAAAACGAGCTGGTACATTTAACACGGGGGGGGCGTATTTTACAATAATAATCGGGGAGGGGAGCACACAGAGCAGACATCACGAATAAAAGGAAGGCAATGTACAATGAGCAAGGAAAAAGCACTTAACAATTCTACTTACAGGATAGCGCCACACACACACACACACACACACACACACACACACACACACACACACACACACACACACACACACACACACACACACACACACACACACACACACACACACACACACACACACACACACAATAAATGGACCTCGTGGGTCTATTTTCGGTAGAGCCGGGTACCTCCCCACCTCGTGCGGTTTCACCAGACCTGCACTTGTGGAACTCGGAGTCCGTGGATGGGAACGGGGATTCCAGTTTGAGCGCTCCAATGCCAAACACCACGGTGGGACTCCAACCCACGACCCAGACCAAGCTGCACTCGCCAGCAAGACCACAGACCACAATCTCCATGATCCTGCAGAATGCAATCGCCACGATCCTGCAGAACGCACCCTTGTCTGCCCAACACTGGCCCAGACAACCACTCCACTCTTCTGAGGTGGGAGGGGTCTCTTCTCCTCCCACTCGCCTCCTGATTTGACGAGGGGTTGTCGGATGACTCGTGGTCACCTCCCGATTGGTTGGGGCGTGTGTGTCATGCTCGCCCTTCGCTCATTGGCTAGAGGAAACGGTTCATGCCCTTCCTTGGGACAGAGCCTTGATCTGAGGCGTTGGAGGCTCTGCCCCGCCTTCAGCCAAAAACACGTGGGCAATGGCGAGGGTCGAGTGCGGGACGGTGGCGTTGTTGTAGTGGATGTAGTAGTAGTTGTTATTGTTGTTGTTGATGAGGAAAAACCTAGCTAAAAAATAACTCATAGCACACACATATTTTTCCCATTAGACAGAAGGAAGGATTCTAACAATAAACACAAACTTATCGAAATAACTGAACTACGGGATCTCTGACTCTGTGTGCAGATGGTTTCCAAATCCGTAGCAATATTAATTAGGGACCAGATGAGGAACCATTTAACGAAATAAAACTAATTAAAGGTAGTCAACATGGGTTTACCAAAGGTAGTTCCTGTTGAACAAATCTTTTAGAGTTCTGTGAAGCAGTGTCTGATTGGTTGGATGAGGGAATGGCAGTGGACAGTGTACATCGAGACTTCAAGAAGGCATTTGATAAGGTTCCACATCAGATGTTGTGAGACAAAGTGAGGGCTTGTGAAGTGGCTGGTCAGGTAGCTAATTGGATTGGAAACTGGATTAGTGATAGGAAGCAAATAATGGCTGTGAGTTGGAGGGTGTCTTGCTAGGAGGATGTAAGTAGCGGGGTTCCTCAGGGATCAGTACTCAGACCATTACTATTCATTATTCACATCAATGATTTAGATAGTGGGGTGAAGTGTAAGCTTGCTCAATTTGCAGATGACACAAAGCTTGGAGGTAAGGTGGATAGCAGAGAGGGTTGTGATCAGATACAGGAAAAGTATTGATACTTGCATAGATTGGGAAAAAGGTTGGCAGATGTAATTTAACCTGAGCAAGTGTAAGGTGTTGGGGATGGGAAAGCACAATGAAAATAGAGATTACATGATGCAAGGGGTAATTTTGGAGCATGTCACACAGGAGAAGGATCTGGGGGTGGTAATAGATATGGGAGGTAAGCACGAAGCACAGTGCCAGGCAGCTATAGGGAAAGAAAATCGGGTTTTCGGTTGTATTCGGAGGGGGATCAATTATAAATAAAAAGAGGTGGTGTTAACATTGTACAGGAATTTAGTGAGGGTCACATCTAGAATATTGTGTGCAGTTTTGGCCATCACAACTCAGGAAGGACATAGATGCCATGGAGAGGGTTCAGTGCAGGGCGACTGGAGCTAGACTCAGCTCTGAGAAGCGGCTGAAGGAGACAGTTTTATACACGAGAAAAGAAGCGGTTACGAGGAGATATGATGGAGATGTTGAAGATAATGAAAGGTTATGAAAGGTATAGATAAAATAAGTGCAGATGAATCTCGACAACCACTGGTCCGATCTATTTGAAACTTGCCAGGTATATTGCTGGGGCCCTGTGGATGTGCCTTTTCAAGGTTTGATATTAATCTGACAAGTGCTTTCCAAGTTATGGCCGTTCATTTACCAACCAATGCCAAGACACGTTGCTGCATAGGCGTGGCCGATGGGGAAGAGAACCTCAGCCGCATTCCCCATTACGGGTTACAACGTACGGACTTCCAGATAGTGATGACTTACTGTATTCTAATAATTTCTCGATTTCTTATGCGCATTTATAGATAAACACAATGCCCCAATCCAGTCGTCGTTTACGAGAATGAAGGAACGGCCTGTGTGTTTGTTTGAAAGTTTTTTTTTTTCTCTTCTCTTTGTGTTTTTCCTTGCGATGACATTGCGAAAAGGCAAAATACATTGGCGCTAATTGAATAATTGGCCATCAAAACTAAATTGCGAATAATCGTAACTGCGATATGCGAACTTCCGGGCCACGCACGCACGGGCATGCGAGAGCGAAGGAACGGCCTGCGTGGTTGTTCCTGGCTTGCGGTTTGAAAGTTTTTTTTTTTAATCTTTTTTTTTCACGTACGTTCACGCACGTACGGGCACGTACTAGTAAGTTTAAATTAGAATCAGATAAGTACCTGGAAGTTATGGAGATAGAGGGGTATAGGGATGTTGGCAGGACTTTTAGGAAGCTTGAGCATTCAACGACTGGACGGAGCTGGCTTTCACAACGCGCTGTGGGACACTATCCAGTCATCGACCACTCACCACTAAATTGCTGAAGAACTTGTTCCCAACTTCCAAACGACCCCTTTTCCTTGAACAACTTCACAGATTGCCCCCTCGTTGTCGAGTCGTGGCTTGGAGTGAAAATGTGCTCTGGATCCAGTTTGGCAATTCCGTGCAATACTTGGTACACAAATATAATCATGCCATGTCATGTCATATCTCCTCATTTTTGGTAGTGGAGGCAATTATTCAGATTTTTTTTTCTGATAGTTTGGCAAGCAAGCCATGAATCATCCGAATAATAAACATTAAATATTTCACTGGTTCTATGAAAAAGTGTACAGTAGTTTGAAAATTTTAATCATCAAAATATCAAGAAGCTCTATCATACTGTTTGTATCTTACCTGGTAATGACGTCATTGCCGAATCCCTTTCGTGTAATTCTTTTATATTATGTACTCACAATTGTAGTAATTCGCTTAATTCCTTCGGTTACGGTTACGTAATACGTACTCATATTTTCTTTTCATGTTTGCTGTTGAAGCCCTCAGCAGGAAGCAGCTCAAGAAAAGGCAATTGATTGAGGATATCATATTATTTTTATCAGCTCAGCTGGTCCACCTCCTTTCTTTTTTTTTATAGTATAGTTTTTAGTTGACATTACTTCCTTGATTTAAAAAAAAAAAACGCCGAAAATCAAACTCGTACTCAAAATATTTTTATTGATCAGGAAATTTGATAAAATTACAGCATCTTAGTCCGTAAGAACCAATCAGAACGAGCGAGAAAGGGGGTGATTTTCGCCTTGGGCGCTCGAGCCTTCCCGTCGTCCCTTTCGCGAAGCTGGTTCTTGTGGAGAGTAGGTATCTTTTTTTTGCTGCTCTCTCAATCCAATTCAATCCGTTGCAATTTAGCACATTTTGCTTCTTGCTTGTTCGCTGAGACTTAATGAGCACCGCCTTTTGTGTTTTAGGTTTGTTTTTGGTGACATGAGGGCGAAGGTAAGCGTCGATTGAGAGGTTTTTGCCTGCACTGTTGTAGGCCTAAGGTCTTTGTTTGAAGTAATTTACTCGATTTTTCTTTTGAAATCTTTTTGTTCAGTCAGTAGTTAGATGGGATCATGCATTCATTGTTTCCTTTTTTTTTTTTTTTCTTTTTCTAGTGGCGGAAGAAGCGTATGCGAAGGTATGAGCGGTTTCGATGTACATCGTATTAAATGTAATCCAATGAGTTATCGTCTGGTGTCCTGTTGCAGATATTCCCTCACGAACTTGATTGCGTTATTATTGTTGGTGTAATTTGATAATACCGACGAATTAGTTTTGACTCTTGACCCTGATGATGCTTTCCGTTGGAATTGCCATAATACTTGCTGAGCACGTGTGCGATCACAAACCCTTCCCCCAACACGGCTCATTCTCTTCATCCGAGATGAACTTCCGTTTAAGAAAGCACAGTCTTTTAGAAAGTGTCAGATATTATTAGAATGTGACATTTTGCACGTGTGCATCCCTCCTGTTTGTAACTTGTATTCGATTTGTGTATATCTCCGAATTGTAATTGGTATGTGAACCCATATAGCCACACCAGCACTTTCTTCGAAGGTCCTGAGCAAGGTGGGTGGGTCTTCGAGCTGATGCAAGGCTACCATTTTGTTTCTGCATCCATTTGGTCATATCACAAATATCAGTTGATTGCCTATTTCAAAAAAAAAAAAGGGAGGCCCTTTATTTTATTTTCAAGATGGCCACCACATTTTTTAGTACAAAATGGCCACTGATATTTTCATTCACGGACCCTTCATGTTTATTGCACAAACATTTAAAAACTAGAGGGGGAGCACTCGGGAGAGTGCAAAACCTCTGCCACCAATACTGCTGGGTCACTCAAGTAAACCTTGTATCTTATTCATTAAATATGTCATCAGTGCTGACAGTTAGTTCTTTTTTCCCAACATTTTTTTTTGGGGGGGGGGGGTTGGAAATCACTTAAAACATGTAGAAATGCAAAAAAAAAAGAAATCGAAATTTTGTTGGAAAAAAAAAAGTTGCAAAAATTTTTTTTTTCTCTAACAATTTTTTTTTTGTGGGGGGCTGGAAATCACTAAAAACATGTAGAAATGCAAAAAAAAAAATTTTCTTTGGGGGGGACAAAGTCCAAAATCTAATGGCATGATCCTTGGACCATACCTAACCCCCCCCACCAAGTTTCGTCGAAATCCGTCGAGGAGTTTTTCCGTAATACTGTTCACAAACAAACAAGCAAACAGACAAAGGGGTGAAAACAGTAACCTCCGATCTTTGCTGGCGGAGGTTAATAAATAAATTGAAAATTCTCAATCATCTCGTTATGGTATTATAGTTGTCTGGTATGTAGCCAATTTAATTCACCAAAAATACATGTTTGGATTCTTTAAAAAAACAATTATATAGCAAAACCAGCAAAACTATATAATCATCAGACATGTCTGTTTTCTTACACCCCCCCCGCCCCCCCAAATAAATATGACTGTCATATACCCGACACGCCACCAACATGCGCACGATGCCGATAAAAACCCATTCCACAGTTCAAAACAAATTTTATTTAAATGTATGGCAACAACCAAAAACGAAACTACACACTTTGTGTATATTCATATTGTTCGCTATGCCATCTTTCGATATAGATTTACAGTAAACATTAAAATCCACATGTGGGATGTGGACTCCCCAGCACTGTTTTGTCTTGCCTCCTATATGGCCTCTCCTTGGTCCAACTCCTCCACAAGAAATCGGAAAAAAAACGTCACGGTGAACATCGCCCATCAAAAATTGTTCTTTCATACCATGGCTTCAGGCTTTTAGTTCCTGTCAGAATTTGCAAGGACATGAAAACCATCTTCACAAATGAAAAGTGGAACTGCAATGGAAAGCGCAGTGAGCGCAATGCGGCAGCACAGCACTCTGTGCTGCGGCTCCATTGTTAAAAAAAAATCAAATGTGGGCAATGGTGCAAGTTGTCCACAAAGATATATGGATTTTTTTTTTGGGGGGGGGGGTGTTTTACAAAATAACAAATGACAAAAAAGGAAGCGGGTGGGGACGAGCGACTACTGTTGTTTGTTTGTTTGTTTTGTTTGGCTTTACGTGGCTGATGGGGTACTGAATTGTTGCTGGGAAAGAATATTGTCGTTCAAAAGACACAACTTCCCATTTAGTTTCAGTCTGTAAAAGGCACGAAACCCCCATTGCTAAACGATCAGCCACTAAGCTGCCAGCCATGCCAGGCACCCTCTGGAAGTATTTGTGACGATGCTGGGCCATCTCCCTGAAAGGGGGCTTCAGCTGATAAAGCTCGAGGTTGGTAATGGTAGCAGGTGTAACAGCTGACACTGCATTTAGTTGTGTTCTGTTTTTGAAAGTGCAACTAAACCAGAAGTTGCATTCAAGGTGGTTTAAAATTTTTATTTTTTAGCTTGCTTGCAGGGAGGGTTAACCAACATTGGCAGGCAACACTGGGTTTCTCCCCTCTCCCTTCCCCCTCCCCTCCCACCCTTGAAGTGCATCCTGTACATTTACCATGTAATATGAGGATGTTTTTCATTGTGGGCTTTTATGGCAGTTTTCTTGAATATTCTGCACCATTTAAACAAGTAAAGTGGGTGAATGGAATGCATTACAAAGTTGTGCACACTTGTGATTTTATTAGGTCATCTCTACCGAAATGACCTAATAAAGCTGGACCAAATGTCCATCTGTCCGTCCATCAATTCTTCTTTCCGATCTTGATGAAACTTAGTATGTGGGTAGAGGTCGATGAGTGTTGCACAAGGTATAACTTTTGTCCGGGTTCAAGGTCAGGGTCAAGGTCACGAAGCCTATAAAAATCGCCATTTTCAAAACTAGTCTGCCATTCTACAAGATATTCGGCAACTGTTTATTGATTATGATAGTAAAAAATATTATCTTGTATCTAACCGGACAGATTTTTGAATTTCCGTCCTGTTTGGCCACCACGTAACCTGGAAGATGGTCAAAAACACCTCCCGGTACAAAGAAAACTTTTTACTTCCGATCTTGATGAAATTTGGTATGTGGGTAGAGGTCAATGAGTGATGCCCAACGACATTTTTTTCCCGGATTCGAGGTCAGGGTCAAGGTCACGAGGTCACAAAAGTTGTTAAGGTCGCCATTTTCAAAACTTATCTAGTCTGTCATTTTAGGAGATGTCTGGCAACGAACGGTTCATCGATTATGATAGTAAAAAAAACATTATAGAGATGACCGTCACCCCCACACGGGGGTAATTTTTTATTTTATTTTTCAGCAAATGTGATATTTTCCACAAGGGGACTTTTGAAGACCCTCTGTGTCCACAGTACATGACTGTAATCCACTATCTTCTTGGATTTTTTTTTCTTTTTCTTCTTGCTGTACAAGTGCTTGTTTAATTCTAACAGCTCCTGGAGTTTTATTTTTGCTCATTTACATGTAGTAAAAGGAAACTTCTTGTATTGGGTTGCGTGAAAATTTCCACTCTCCCCCCCTTTTCCACATTGTGCTTCACTTGATTTTGAAAGCGTTTAAATACTGCATTGGAATAGCTTCGAGTCGAGATATCTAATTCTTTAAGTTTGCTGCAGTCAAATGTTTTCATGCGATTTTGGGAACGACTCCATTTTCAGATTGAAGCGCAAACGCAGAAAGATGCGGCAAAGATCCAAGTGATCCTACAGCTGAAAAGGTCGCCTTTGTGAATGACAGAGCAGCAAACATCTGCAACTGGACCAACATCTTTATGTATCTGTGATGTGGAAATGCCCTGCCGACCCCCATGACCCCACAAATGTTTGATCTGCTCATCTGTTGGTGTTTGCTTGCATTTGGAGGATAAGTAAAATCAATCAAAATCTGCTGTTGCTTCGGTTGTGGTTATTGAATGGATGGCAATCGACTTCACTCTTGTTTTTTTTTTTCCTGACATTGGCATTGAATAAGTGGCCATTGTCATCCTAAATATTGCTGACCCCTTCTTCCTAGAGCATAGTTAAAATGTTTTTATTAAAGTATTGTAGGAGTCATTTTAGAGAGGAAATGTTTGTTTGGACATTTTACATGAAGTTCCATTCATTTTTTTTTTTCTCAACTGTGGTCTTTACTTGAGACCACCAGACTTGCCAAGCTATACAATATATGCTGCAAGGGAGAATGGGGTTGTGAGAATATCGAGGGTGTTTTGGAAAGAAGTGCACAAGTTCAAAGGATGGAATTATTCTTTCGTTGTGAACTGAGATTGGAAGCGACTTTCACCCTCTAAAATATTTGAAAAACTTTTAGTCTTTAAGATGGCAATATAACCACAGCTACATGCTTAAATTGTTCATTTTGAGTTTCACACAAAATGGTTAAATGCAGTGCAGTTAATCTGTTAATATAAATAATTCTGAAAAAGTTTTCAGTGACAACAGCTGGTTTGCTGAAGCGTCTTCTTTTGAAGAACTCTGTCTGCAGGTGGTCCTGGAGTTTTGTTCTTTATATCTCGTGCTGAAAAGAAAATAATCAGATTGGGGTGGTTATCGGCATACCAGTCTACCGAACTGATATGCAGGGTGTACCTCTGAAATGGCCTGCAAGTCTTTCCGAGGTAACGTGCGGTTTGAGCTCCTGTGGTTTTATTCGCCAATTCCATGTTACTGCAGTCTTTATAGAAAAAATACAAATGAAGGTTTTGCTCACTATATCCATGTAGCCTTGGAGAAAAGGTTGATATGAGAAGTCATTTTGCTGTTTCTTCATTATTTTAAAAAAATCCATTTCCTAGCATTTTTTTTTTATTTTGTATTTTTAAACTTAACCGTGCACTTTAAGATCTACCATCCAAGTTTCTTTGCAGCCCCGTTGCTGCTCTTTCATTTTGTGTACGCAGTGCCTGGGTGCATGATTTCTGGGGTCATTACCACTACTACTGGATAGGTTTCTCACCATGGCTGAGGGCAACTGCTTTTTGCCAGATTATTCACACACAATGACCCACATTTCAAAAGATAGTGTGGGACTGAGCTCCAAGTGAAGACTAACAGGATAGCCAGCTTCACTCCCTTTGAAGGCTGACAGCTGTTGATCCAATGATTGTGCTAACCTCACTTTTATGCAAGATTGTCCTTTTGGAACTTTTATTACGTATACAAAGATGTCGGAATTTTTGACCCCCTTCCTCTGCACCTCTTCCCTACCAACACTGACTCCATTCTCCCAATCTTCCTCTGTGGACGTAATAAATAGATTGTCGTTTTTTGCAAACGAGAAAGTCGGCTTTAACGCGAAAGGATGACTTACTTTAATCACTTGCTTCATGTCGTGTGGAGCCATTAACAAAGCCACGTAACTTTTGTCTTCCTACAATGAAGTTTACCCAGAATTCTCGATCGAGTTTTGTGGAAGGCAAAACTCACCAATAGCGATAAAGATGTTCTTCACATTGATGCCTGTTTTTGCAGATGTTTCCAAGAAAATGAGACCGTTGCTCTCAGCGTATTTTCTTGCCTCCTAAAATAGGAACAAATGTCTAAGTTATTTGTTTGCATCATAAAACATTCCAAATCCATAAGTGCAAAATGGTGTGGGAATCTGACATTTTGGCAAAACTTTGATACACATGATCGTCTGGCCATCTTGTATGACATTTGGTATCAATCTTCGTCTTTAACGGTCAAAATTATTGCCACGTTCTTGTGGCGTTGGCTTCGTGGTTAGGGTAGCGACTTGGGATCCCAGGGTCCTGAGTTCAAGCCCCGTTGGCCGCTGAATTAAAATACACCAGGAGGTTGACTCAGCCTGTCATCCTTCCAAGGTCTGCAAAATGAGTACCAGTGTACTGGTAAGGCGGACACTGCATCAGCGGCAGAGCCGCGTCCCAACCAATGATGCAGCCACAGGCTGCACTCGAGAGAGAGAGAGAGAGAGAGAGAGAGAGAGAGAGAGAGAGAGAGAGAGAGAGAGAGAGAGAGAGAGAGAGAGAGAGAGAGAGAGAGAGAGAGAGAGAGAGAGAGAGAGAGAGAGAGAGAGAGAGAGAGAGAGAGAGAGAGAGAGAGAGAGAGAGAGAGAGAGA